>NW_007732351.1:29128-29860 GCF_000696425.1 Galeopterus variegatus | reverse complement strand
GTTGGGACACCAAGAGTATCATCCTGGCGAGTCAAGGAAGAGTCCTTGATGGCCCTTGATGGGTCCTTGGTCTGCACCGCACACTCTTAGGCAGCACTCCCAGTGCTCAGGTGGGAACACCGCAGGGGATGAAAGCCTCAGTGCAGGGCTTGGAGGAAGATCCACATGAAGAGAAAATTCTAAATGGAGACATGAGTGCTGTGATCAAAGTAGGGGCAAAAGGCAAAGAGAAAGCTGAGAAGGGAGTGATGAGGGGACTGATAGGGACCCTCGCAATCCCATTTCTGGTGATAGGGACCCTCGCAATCCCATTTCTGGTGATAGGGACCCTCGCAATCCCATTTCTGGGTCAAGCCCAGAGCAGTGAGCTCAGAGATGTGCTGGGATGCAGGAGCGTGATAGTTTGTGCCACATTATAAGGAACACAGGGACCATCATAATCAGTCACAGGTATTTGATAGAAATCAGTGAAACCTGTCCCTTTTGTGATGCTATTTTCATGGTCCCAGTGCTGCAGGCAGAGCAGGACCTCAGGCTCAGCCCTTGAGCCATTTCAGGCTGAGTGAACCTCCACAGCTGCCTTTGATATCCATCTCCTCGTTCATGGCTTTGCATAGAGCATCGAGAAGATCCGATCAGACAACCTCCTGAAAGACACTGCAAACTCTCACGTGGGAGGTGTGAGGGCTCTCTTAGCTCTTCAGATACCCAGGCGTCTAGCTCTTCATCTCA
>NW_007732351.1:23593-28137 GCF_000696425.1 Galeopterus variegatus | reverse complement strand
CACTTTCAAGGAGTTTTGGTGTAAAAAGGAGAGAGAAACTGGCTGGTAGCTGGGAGGGATTTGGGGTGCAGGTGAAGAAGGCAAGGACACTGAAGTCCAGGTGGGGGCAGAAGCAGAAATTGCAAACTGTGATACAGTGCAGTCAGCACATGACAGAGGTGTGTGAAGGGGGCATGGGAACAGAACGGGGGTGTCGCCTGGACTCTGGCTGTCGGGGGAAGAGGTGTCAGGGAAAGTTTCCTGGAAGAGCTGACATCTAAGGAGGGCAAGAGAACATCCCAGACAGGCTGGAGGTGAGAAGCAGCATGGCATTTACAATGAAGAACGGGAAACCCTTCACAACTGCTGGAAACGAGGTGTGATTCGGGAGGTGGTGAGGGAGAAGACTGGAAATGTGAGGAAAGGGGTCTTAACTGGGGTCTGGCAGGACAGCGGAGGGGCTTCAGACATCATCCTCAAGCAATGAGCAGAGGACCAGGGTCAGTAAAGGGGAAAATCTGGCATTGAGGATGTGAGTGGTTATCACTCTTGCATTGATTTATTCTTTCATTCATTCATTCAACAAATACTTTCTGAGAAATAGGTTTGTGAAAGCTCTTTGCTGGACACCAGGAATGTAGTAAATAAATAACATAGGATCTATTCTCAGCTAAAGACTTTGGTAGAAGAGGTCAACCTTTGGAGTTATTTGGGGACTCACCACCTTTCCTTCTGCTGTGCCCCTTCAGAGCTGCCCCCGATGCCGGGTGTCTATTTCACTTTGCCACCCCTGGACCAGAGTAGTCTTCCTTCTTCCATTGTACTGTTTTACATTGAGTCTCTCCTCCTGGGCTCTGAAACCCCAGTGTCCCATCTTATCAAACTTTAACTTCTCATCCTTGCCTAATATCCAGAGGCAACCTGAGAAATGATGACTGTGCTAATGGGGATGAATAACCTACCTTTCCCCTGTAACTCACTTGCAATTTCACAGGAAGAAGATACCCCAAAGATAGGAAATTCAGGCTCTGGGGGAGTCCACTCAGATATAATGGGGAAGATGTTTTTAACAGCTGGTCTGTTGTGTTCCCTCAAATATCCCATGAAATCAGCTGCTTACCATGAGGTCTAACTCACCATAGACACGTGCAGGTGAGGTGATTTAGCACTGAAAGTCTAATTTGCTCACGCAATCTTTTTAAGGTGACCTTTAAGAAGCATTTAAATAATTTTCCTCTACACATAAACCATTTAGTTCCTGAAATAATTGTCTAGGCAATTGTTCATTTTGTTTACATTATCTTTTGAATTTTAAATATATTCTTCAAAGTAAAACTATCATGAGAACATACTTATGTAACAAAATAAAGTATGTACATTCCAATCATGACTAATCAAATAGTTGTTGTGTCTAGAGGTCAGACAAATGGATTTCACTGAAAGTTTCTTTGGAGGTTTAAGTTCGTGAGAGCTGGGTTGTTTTGATGTTGCTGGTGTATGTTTGTTTTTCTACTGATCTTTATCTTTCTTATAGCCTTGCTAAATATCTGATACTCAGTAAATGCTTTTTGATCTTTGAACAAGTGGATTAAACTAAAGTCTAGGTTCCTGGTCTTGAGAAGATAATAATTTTGTTAAGGAGATGCGGACTGTGCTTGGGAAAAGTAAATCAATAATCAAGGTAGGACATCATCAATGCCAAAGACATGCAAAATCAACATAGGGAGCTGGGGTTTTGAGGAGGCCATGAGCACATGGGTGGAGCTGTCTGGGGAGGGTCCAGGGACGTTGGATGGGACTATCAAAGGTTAGAAAAGACTTAGAAAGTCAGCAAAGAAAAACATGGCACAATTGTGTCAAGAACAGGTAGAAGACAAGGAGATGTGATGCTCAGGAGGGAAGGAAAGTACCAGGTGTATTCAGGGAATATAGACCAGAAGGTTCTTATGCATGATACTTTCAAATAATGTTAGAAACTGACATGACTGAGGACCTTAACTTCTAGATAGTAAGGAGTTACTCAAGCTTTAAGAGGTTAGGAGTAGACACAATCTATTACATATCCAGATTAATTCTTCCTGCTTCAGTGTATAATATGAATTGGATATAGATGAGTCCAGAAGAAGGGACAGAGTTGAGATACTCTGTAATCTTGGTTTACGGGGATTAAGACCCGGTAAATACAGGAAAGAAAGAAAGAGAAGTTATTGGCATATACATGAAAAAATAACCACCACAAAAAGCAGCAAGACTTCCAGGCACCAAGCAGGGCAGGAGCCAGGTGTATTTCTGCTTCCAGTCCCATCCTCTATGTGGTAGATCTTTTCAACATTTCTTTAGAGTGCTTCTTCAAAGTTCCTTTAACCTGGCTGCCTGGGGCTTCTGCTCTCCTAGCAGCCATTGGAATGTTTAGGGTGTTGTGAGGACACTGGGTGGGGGAAGAAAGACTGGGCTGTGCGGCATCCGTGAAGGGGGGTCATATACACATGATATTGCAAAGTTAATAGGGAATTGGAAACTTCCTTAACCTGTCCCCCATGTCACCTCACTGAGGTGGCCTTTGGGTGTGTGAGGCACCCAGTAAGCAAGGGTTGTAAGAGCACATCCTTGTGCCATGTTGTCATGTTGCTTATTCCTGCTGCCGTCCCTGTGGAACAGAATGAAGCCCAGGAATAATCCTAAAAGAATTTTACTGGTTCTCTTAGATGGGAACTAGGACTTCAGTAAACCACATGCTCATCTTTTTATTATATTGCGTTTGTTTGGGTGTGTGAGGCACCCAGTAAGCAAGGGTTGTAAGAGCACATCCTTGTGCCATGTTGTCGTGTTGCTTATTCCTGCTGCCGTCCCTGTGGAACAGAATGAAGCCCAGGAATAATCCTAAAAGAATTTTACTGGTTCTCTTAGTTGGGAACTAGGACTTCAGTAAACCACATGCTCATCTTTTTATTATATTGCGTTTGGTCCAGAGATTGCTGTTTGCTTTCTTTGTGTATTTGTTCCTGAACCCAATCCAGCTGCCTGCTCCAAACAAAAGCCTGGCTTGCCTTGCTGAAATCTGTTATGGAACCCAGGGCATCGATCTCCTGGCTAAGGCTCACCAAAGTCTTGTTATTGAACCCAAGTCCAGCCGCCTCCCCCCAAACAAACAAACAAAAAATTACACAACTTAAAAGTCGAATGTTAGTGAAAATGGAAGTTAGCTTTTATTCAGGAGTATCAGTGACCTGAGGAGAGATGCTAGGTTAACCCTTCTCTCCAGTAAACCGCAAGGAGAGTGGCCAGACTAAAACCTCAAAAACTCAGATTTACTGAAGGGTTTTTAAAGAGGGGGTGCGGGAATGGAACATGGAACATGAAAAGCAGGAGGGAGGCGGATGAGTTAGGAGCCAGGTGTAAATTTTCGTCAAAGCTCCGTCTGGCATCTGTTCTTGTCCTTGACGTTATTTTAGGGTCCTGCAGGATTTTGCTTTGCTTTGGGGTGGAATCAGCAGAGCTTTATTGATGTCTCCCTCGGTTTCTCAGGGTCTGGAGAGTACATGTCTCACAGCAAGTGTGCAGCTCCAGGCTTACTGGAAAACAACTTTACATTTATGTAAATAATGCCATCTTACCTTATCACTGAGGTTCAAACTATCAAATAACCATGGGAAAAGAGGAAACTCAGAGAAATGCATGCTAAGAAAAAGACTGTGTCTTTTTTTAAAAAGCCTATTCAGTTTTAGGCCCCAACACGGCTTCAGTCCTGCTCACTCCAACATATCTGTAGTCTGCAATTCATAAAACAAATTTATCTTGACAGTTTCTTGATCCGTGAATCTTTATATTTGCAAGTCTCATTATTTGCAAATGAATAATTCCTTAGTTACACCAAAGTAAGAAAATGCAGGAAGAATGAGGAAAGCTGGCTTGCCTCTGTGACAAACAAACAAGTAAGGGTGTTGTGCTCAGTCTTACTGATAAATTGTCGACTTCTTACTGGAAGTCACGTCCCTCACTTCAAGAGCTTGAACATGATAGGACATTAAAAGACTTTTCTCTAGTTACATTTTAGGAACTGAGGAAACCTTGATGTAAGAAAATTAACTGGGCAGGTAATATTTTGTTTAAACCAGCACTATTCAACTTTTACTCTGTGATGGGGGTAGGGGACATCAGTAAAAGGGCTGCTTTAGGTGAAAACTGCTGTCCTCCACCTTTCAGCTGGTGAGAACTTCTCTGGGATCATGAACAAGATGCATATGCTCTGTTCTTCCCGTGCCAATGTGATCAGAACTCATACCCTTGAAACTCTTTTCAAGGGTGAGAAAGACCTCCTTCCTTACTGTGCACTTATGTGTCTTTATTTCCCCTAAAACCCAGCCTTCCCCAGGGCTCCCAGCATCCACAATACCAGACAATTTGTGAGTTAACCACCTTCTGTGGTCCTCATCGTGGGTGACACTCTTCTCTCAGGAAGAAGAGCATTGTTATTTTAAGAGATGGCAGCAGTTCAGCCCCTCACTCCACAAGGTCAGAGCATCTTAGGCAGGGAGAGAGTTGCTTTTTCATCTTTTTGAAAACAC
>NW_007732351.1:20399-23058 GCF_000696425.1 Galeopterus variegatus | reverse complement strand
TCCACAAGGTCAGAGCATCTTAGGCAGGGAGAGAGTTGCTTTTTCATCTTTTTGAAAACACTTTGATGAGCCAAGACAAGGAGTGATCTCATTGTGCATAATAAAATAGGAGGATTTAGGTAGCTATCCCGAGCCCTTTCAACAGGCAATGTTGGGGGTTCCTAAGGAATTTGTGGAAAGTAAACAGAAGAAAGGTCTGGAAAGGGAGATGCCCAACACCAAGGGTGGTTCATACCTGAAAGACAATGTCTGAGCAGAGAACGGGCAATATATTTTTAGCCTCAAGGCTACCTGGTACAACAGCCGCCGTTTACAATTTGGGTTTTGTATAGTACCAAAAGGAAATTGCCTTATTTTTCTCCAACTCCTGTCTTCAGATTCTCTCCATTTTATCTCCTTTTTCCCAATGCTTGACAATATCTGGGAAGATTCAATATTTTTCCAGTCACTTTCGATTATAAGTACAGTTGCATTTTGGGGACCAAGGCTTACTTTTAGTTTTCAAAAAAGTACCCTCCCAGCTGAATTAAAATGTTGATCTCTTATTTGAATCCTTCTCTGGCCACACTTCAGTCAGCTGTCACACTTGTGGGTGGGTCCTGTTTGTTCCTATACTCAGTCTGTTTTCACCCCTTCCCTTCCCAGGCTCTCCCAGAGCAAGAAAGTGGCAAAGGGGCTTATTTTAAAACATGCAAAAATGTTTTCCTCACCTGCCCTTGCTGTGCATTCTCTCAGGCTACCACTGGCAGCGTGGATACCCCCTCCCCCCTGCCCGGGGCAGTCATGAGAGCTGGTCCTTCAGGACAGGACCCTGAAGCCCAGCACTTGGGAGACCCCTCAGCTCCTACTCCTGACTACACATCATAGATTGCTACTAGAATCTTCTAATAATGATACCTCTTGCTGTCAGGTAACTCAAGTCAAACCCCCTAATGGGTCTCCAAGGGAACTCCTGTCTATAGCACGCCTCTTTACTGCCCAGGGCCTGAAAACAATTAAAAATAAATCAAAAAATAAAATAGGCACAGTGACACCTTTACTACTTAAAAGGGCTAAGATGGGCATGACACATAACTTCCTATGGAAGCCCAGCAGGCTCGCCAGCAACCCAGGCCCAGCAGCACAGAGCTGGGACAGGCTCCCTGCAAGGCTGTTCTTCTGACACTGACTCCTCAGTGACATCACTTGACCAGCTCTAGGGAGGAGTGAATTAGGGAGTTGAGTGAGGCCAGGGCTGTCCCCCCCGTGGAGCTCTGGAAAGTGGCACCAGGAATGAGGAGGTGTTTCCCACTAACACTCCCTTCCACAGAGCCCCCTGGCTCACAAGAAAGCCCCAAATCCCCACCATGACCAATGGTGGGCATGTAGGTACCAACGGAGCCCCCAGCCAGCCTGCATTAGACATTCTCCAGGAGAGAAGCACCTGCCAGTCTCCAGGTTTGTGGGGTCCAGCAGACTCTAGGGAAATGTGCCAGGGCTCTTTTCTATCAGTTACCGTAGTCATGCTGACTAACAAGCTGTCCCAGTCTCAGCAGCTTAAAACAATAAGCACTCATTTGGTGCATGTCTAGGGGTCAGGGTCTTCCTGGGCTTGGCTGGGAAGGTCTTCTTCTCCCACTGATCTTAGTTCCATGTCTGGGGTGGGGTGCCATCCACTAAGACCTGGGGCTGGGGCTGGCTGTGTTCCACATCCCTCACCATCAGGCTCTCTAGCCTGCATGTGTTCCCACGGTGGTGGCAGAAGGGCACCTGTAGTTACCTCTCCAGTTCTACCATCCCATTGGCCAAAGCCAATTCCATGACTCAGCCCAGAGTCAGAGTGGGAACACACTACACAATTTTGTGCCGAAGGGCTTGGACATGTGGAGAGGTGCAGCCTGGGGCTATTACTGCAGCCACTCCTAGGAGCTCCTCACCGATGTCCAGTCCAGCAGCAGCACAAGTGTGGCCTGTGAGCCTCCACAGTACTGAGGGATCCAGTCCAAGAACGAGATGCCCCCTTCCTCCTCAGGCACCCTCAATCTCTGCAAGTGGTTCTAT
Organism: Galeopterus variegatus; assembly: GCF_000696425.1. Classification (NCBI taxonomy): domain Eukaryota; kingdom Metazoa; phylum Chordata; class Mammalia; order Dermoptera; family Cynocephalidae; genus Galeopterus; species Galeopterus variegatus. The sequence goes on along the minus strand of NW_007732351.1, from coordinate 21,018 downwards.
TCAAGCCCCTGTCTTCACTGACAAGAACATGTCACTGGGCTGTGCCCATGCCTCAAATTTCCGTGCTTTATGGAATTCTGTCTGAACGTTGTCTATTATTTATTTGGGCCTGATGGAGTGTGAGGGTCCCAGGATAGATTCAGGCCCTTCTTAGTGGACATAGGGAGGTGGTTATTAGACCCTTGGAATACTTTTTAGAATCTAGGAATACTTGAAATATTTGTTTCCTTGAGCTTTGGAGCTTATAGATATAATTCTGAGATAATGGGAAAATATCAGTGACACCATGTATTCATAACGCTAATACTTACTTTAAAATTTTCCTGTTCTGTGTTTTGTCAACTCTCAACCATTCAGAAAAATTCCTTGTGAAAAGATTAGTGGTTGTGAGGGGCAAAGGAGCAGAAGGTAAGTGCTGTGGAAATAGAGAGAATGGATCATTAATTTCTCTTGTGGGATCAGGTGGGGAGGTGCTAAAGAAAACAAGTTTAAGGAAATGGCATGTAAAATAGTCCTTAATAAATGAATAGGGTTTCTCCACATGAAGGAGTAAGAGAGGAATCAGAATGAGCAATGAGAAAATTGTAAGAAATAAGCTTGGCATGTGTTAAAACTGTCA
>NW_007732351.1:16033-19750 GCF_000696425.1 Galeopterus variegatus | reverse complement strand
TTGCTCTGTAGCTGGCCTTGCTGAAACATTTTTGCATTTGTGTTTTCCATACCCCTAATTTATTTTCTTTTTTTTTCAATTTTTGTTTTCTGTAGCATGATTAGAAACTTCTCCCTCATACCAGGATTTTATAAATATTTGCCTGTGTTTTTTCATCTACTATTTTATTAATGTGACAGGCTGCTCAGCATTGTCCTGGCTTGTGTGTCTTTGTCCAACGTGGCCCGCCCATCCCAGAGCATGGCCCAGAGTGGGCCTTCCACCTGCCCTGGTCCCCAGCACAGCTCCAGCATCCTAGCTCGGTGACCAGTGCTGCGTAGGTGGATGATGAGAAGGACAAGGAGCTGCCTGGAGCGGGTGTCCCCTAGAGACCCACATGGGGCCTCAGGCTAGCCCTGGATCCAGAGACAAAGCAAGGACAAGACCACCGTGCCCACAACTCTTCTCAGAAGCTGAGTGCCATGCAGATCAAACGTTTCACCTTCATTTCTTTATCTAAGCTCACAGCAGTTCTGAGAGATCACCTTTATCGTGATCTTTGTTCTATGGATGACAATGCTGAGACTCACAGAGAAATAAGATGATTCACTCAAGCTTCTCATAGGAGGAAGGTACCAGAGCTGGATTTTTAGGTTTTAAACCCAGGTAAGAGAAGAAACAAGGTGTGGTTGAACATCCACCGTGAGCAGCCTGGTTCTGATCCAGAGCCTCTGCATCCCTGACAAATCTTGGAGCAATTTACAGATTGGTTTAGAAGGCAGCACATAAGCATGTCAAAGAATAGACTAAAAACACTTATGAAGGAATATGCAATTAAAGATAATTTAAATTGGAACCCTCATCCATTATTGGTGGGATGTAAAAATAGTGTAGCCACTAAGGAAACAGTTTGACAGTTTCTCAAAGAGTTAAACACAGAACTACCATGTGACCCAGCAATTCTGCTCCTAGATATCCCTCCAAAAAATGGAAAACAGAGACTCAAAAAAATGCTTCTACGCAAATGTTCACAGCAGCATTATTCACAGTGGCCAAAACGGTGGAAACAGCCCAACGTCTGTCACCCGATGAATGCATAAACAAAACACAGAATAACATGCTATGGAAGGCAAACCTCAGAAACACCACACCGAGTGAAAGAAGCCAGACAAAAGAGGTCATGTACGCATGATTCTATCTAAACGAAATATCCCAAATAGATAAATCTACAGTGTCAGAAAGAACATTGGTGGTTGCCAGGGGCTGGGCAAAGTGAGGAGGGGGGTGACTGCTTAATGGGTACCAGGTTTTCTTTTGGGTGATGAAAATATTTTGGAACTAGATAGCCGTTTTGGTTGCACAACATTGTGAATGAACTAAATGTCACTGAATTGTACACTTTAATTTAATTTTACGTTATGTGAATTTCACCTGATTAAAAAAATGCACTCTTCTGGGAAAAAAATTGTACATAAATATAGTACAAATTGAATATCTGAGTAGAGATAAAAAGACTCATTTGGCCAGCTTGTTGTAGATAAGGGAGGAAAATTAAAAGAGTGGCTGAAGTGAAGAGACAGCAGTATTTTTCTGGTTGACATTCACTTCTAGTTATGAAAACGCTTGTCTTTCAAATAATCTGTGCAGTAAGATAGTAATGAATTAGATATAAAAATATTTTTCTACCTCTTATGACAACTAAGTAACCACACTGAAGAAAACAAAAGAAACAGGTAAAATTTGTTTTAATAATATATTTAGTCAACCAAATCAAATATAATTTCTACATATAACTAACCTAAATAAATAAATGTTATGTTTTACATTTTTTCATGTGTAATAAGTCTTTAGAGTCCGATGTGTGTTGTACACATACAGCACATTTCAACTCATGTCGGGTCTGCTGCTGGCCGACCCAAATAGCCCTAGCCTCGTTCCTTCTGGTGGGCGAGCAAACGGCCTGGATTACTCTTTCTCTCCTGTCCCCTTTGGAAGGAGGCGGGGGAAGAGAGCCGTGAAGAGAGGTGAGCACACCCGCTGGCCCCAAACCAGCCCAGTTAAAGGACACTCAGACGCAGCAGGGGATTCTGTCGAGGCAGTTCCGTTTATTATAACACAAGCACTCGCTTTTAAAGGCAAATGGGAAAGGCAGGTTTTTACATCCTGCAATCACCTTAAGGGTTAAGGGCATGCATCCTGTCTCAATGCCTATCTATTGCAATCACGCAGCATTCACGAATGCGGCCAATAAGGGCTAAGGCAAGGTTCCTGCAGACACTCCCACCCTACTTCCTCCTGGCACCGTCTTAGGCTGCCACGTTAATCCACTTGTAATGTCACTTAAGGTGGCGTTAAGGCCCGACAAACTCAGAACAGCCACTTTTCAAGCACTCAGTAGCCACACCATGTGGCCAGGGGCTGCCCTGCTGACTGGCACAGACAAGGTTTCCTACTAAGTCATGTCTGTACTGCAAAATGGCTAGCTTGGGGTTATTCTTCACTGAGTCTGAAGTCAGTAAAAAGGAAGGCTGATTAATTTTGTAGGAAAGAGGAAGGTGCTAGGCAGACCTAGTTATTCTCAACAGTCACTTCAGCCTTTAACCAAAGACCATTCCATCCAGACCGCATGAAACAGGCTTCTTTTTTTCCCAGGTGTTTCCTATATCCATGCCATCCCTGCTAATAAACCTGCAAACCAGACAAAAACCCCACAAGTGGACTTGAATTCATTATCTTCAACTCATGCTTTTGACAAGCTGTTAAAGCCTGCGCACACCAGCTCTTGTTACGAATTCGCACCTTCTGCTGGTCAGAAAGCCCTTGCATTAACCCGCCTGCTGTGTGTGACGGATGCGTGTTCCTGCTGTCTCACATGCACATTTCATCAGGAGGCTGATGGCAAGTGGAAGGCCGTTCAAAGCCTTGACCATGTGCGGTGAGGAGACCACATCTGAATGCAGCAGGTTTATTAGTGCTGAAGGTCAAGGGGCATGATTTCAGCAGAAAGAACAGGGACATAGATGTGTAATTCCTGTAAATACTAATGAGAACTGAGTGAAGGAAGATCGGAGCTCTTACCCACGCGGATCACACACAACCACTTCCCTGAGCCACTCACCTGAGTCAGGTTTAGGGGTTTCCTGCTGGATGCTTTGTGTAGTTCCCTATCTTAAAGACGCACAGACACAGGCTCACGTCTTCTGTGCATGTTGTGAAATTAAGTTAGCCTTTAAAAGCTCCTCAGGTTGGCAGGGCAAAATGAATCTATAACTTGATTTGTGAATGAAAATGTACAAAAGGAAGAATGGAAGGGGTGGAAGACGTCAATGACAAGTCTGATTGGGCTCTGCACTAGTCCATTGTGTGTTGCTGTAACAGAATACCTGAGATTGGATAATTCATAAAGAACAGAGGTTTATTTGGCTCACAATTCTTGTACAGCTGCATCTGGCATAGGCCTCAGCTGCTTCTACTCATGGCTGAAAGCAGCAGGCAGTCAGCTGGTATAAGCAGATCACATGGCGAGAGGAAACAAGAGAGAGAGAGAGAGAGAGAGAGAGAGAAGGTGTCAGGGTCTTTTTAAACAACCAGCTCTTGTAGGAGCTAATAGAGTGAGAACTTACTATATTCCAACCCCCAGGGAGAGCATGAATCCATTTATGAGGGATCCACCCCTATGACTCAAACAGCTCCCAACACTGCCACATTGGGGGTCAGATTTCCACATGAGCTTGGGGA
>NW_007732351.1:13698-14111 GCF_000696425.1 Galeopterus variegatus | reverse complement strand
AACTTTCTCTCCTCAAGTCTATCCCTCGGGCGTTTACTCATCCAGTGTGGCAGCATTCACAGCCCCATGAGCCCTCACTTCATGCCCACTTTTGAGGATTCACTGTGGATGAGAGATTCCCTGATGTCCCTGAGCATGAAACAGAGTGGGACCCTCTCAGGACCAACATGTATACAACCTGGAAGTACACGGACTTAATATCCATAGGATGAGATTTGGCCAGTGGGAGAGAGGACTCGGTGGATAAACTCTCCCCTCCCCTTGACAGATGGGGTTCCTGAAAAGTCAGTAGCTCAAATGACGTCCCTGAAAATGATCCCTTGAGACAGAGTGCGTGATTGAGTGGCTGGCTCAGCAATGCATCCTTGTGTTTTATCTCCTCCTACCTGACACCATGGAATTATTCAGACTTA
>NW_007732351.1:10640-12035 GCF_000696425.1 Galeopterus variegatus | reverse complement strand
TATATATATATGTATATAATATGTATATACATATATAATATATATGTATATATATGTATATAATGTATATATATATAATGTATAATATATATATTATATTCTCATGAAAAATGAGAACGAGCAATTTCATGGAAAAGAGACTCCTAGTTTATTCATCAAGATAATCTGTCTGGATTATTGTGAGAAAATATTGGCTTTGAAACCAGGCATAACTAGAGTCTAGCTCTATACATGAGTTTCAGTTTCCTCATTTGTTATTTGTGATACAGATTGCACAAGTTGTTGCAAGGATTAGAAAAGTGCCTAAGAGAGCATCAGACCCACAACCGGCCTTAGTAAAGATCAAGCTATGTAATGCAATCGAACTTCTGTTTGATATCAAATCACACAAAAATGAACTTCACTTCAAGAGGATCTGGGGACAGACAAACGCTTGCTCAGACAGGCAAGTGGTTTAGCAGCTTCTGGCGGGGTATGGCACACGACCCTGCAATTGCCCATCGAGAGCAATAGGCTGTATGTATTGAAACACTGCTCATGGTGGCTCATGACCCGAGGTCCAAAACAAGTCAGAAGGACCAACATTCTCACCTTCGGGTGGCTTCTTACATCTGCAGCAAGCAGAGTCTATGCGGTGTGCTACAGGGAGATGGTAGTTGATACTGACTGATCTATTGACATTGATTCTGAGGGAGTGATTTCTCCAAGCAGCACTGGAAAAGCCGACTTTTCCAGTGTTCGAAAAGCATCGAAAACTATTCATATTAAACACATGATAAGTATAATAAAACTAAGTGTGCATCTCCACAAATAGATTGTGTCTCCTATCCTGAAAAATGCTGTACAGGTTTTTAGTTTTAACAGTGATCATTTGACTCTATATTGCTTGANTCTTCCCCTGTGTTTTTGTCACAGGAGAGAATCACTGGACTGGCCAATTCAAGCCTAGTTTGGTTTTCTCTTTCCACATTGGTTCTAACTCAGCCTACACAATGAGCTCCCATGACCACAGCCTGGCCCACACCTGCCTTCTGAACCCTGACACAGGAGACTGACCTCGTCCCTAAACCGAATTATGCCTCGATTCTTCACTCCTTAAATTACTATGATGTCTGCTGGCTCCATCTCTGGCTTTCATTTTTAATCCTAGTTCCACTCGATTATGATCTGTAGTCTTCTCTCTTACGCGTGATTTAATTTACAATTTCCACTTAGTCATCCAATTTCTCAAATCTTCCACTTGAGCTCCCTAGACTATAATGGTCTGGAAGTCTTTTCCTTAACAGACCATTGGAGGTCAGCGGGAGGAGTCCGGAACAGGTGGAGTGTCTCCTAAGTCAACAAAGCCTCCTCATGACATGGTCCCATCTGTCAGCCACAGATAAGCACATCGTA
>NW_007732351.1:2357-9882 GCF_000696425.1 Galeopterus variegatus | reverse complement strand
GGGGGGGGGTAGTACCTCCCTCGGTGCATTGTAGAGTTCCATACCCTGCATTTGCTTCCCTGGTATTCCCCAATAAACTTTTAATTACATCTTATTTTTTAATTGCTTAATAATGTTGGAGTTCAACGACAATTGCATTGATTAAGATACCTACCATTCTCTTTTGTCTCATTCTCCTCCTCATTTGTCCTACCAGTCCACAATTCTTTTTTCTCCTAATAAGCTATGTCAGCTCTGCTCTTCCCATTTTCTCTTCACTTTCACCTGGGCCAGAGTGGCTCAAATGTGAGTTAGCATCAGAGGGTCTGCTGGAAACAGGTTGCTGGGCCAGCTTTTGATTCAGTAGATCTGGGGAAGAGCAGGAGCATTTGACCTTTTAACAATATTCCAGGTGTGATGCATTGAATCGTATCCCCAGCCCCCCCAGAAGACGGGTTGAAATCGTAAACCCTGGAACCTGTGAATGTAACCTCATGTGGAAATAGGGTCTTAGCAGATAGAACCTAGTTAACATGTGGTCATATGAGTAGAGTGATCCTAACCCACTGACTTGTGTCTTTATAAGAGGAGGGTAGTTCGTGCACAGAGACACTCAGTGAAAGCATCATATGTCAACAGAGGCAGAGACTGAAGTGATTCTTCTCCAAGCCAAGGGATGGTGAGAACTGCCGACCACCACCAGAAGCTGGGACGAGGCAAGGAACAGATTCTCTCGCACAGCCCTCAGAAAGAACCAACTCTACCAACAGTGACTTTGGACTTCCAGCCTCCAGAACTGTGAGAGGATACATTTCTGTTGTTTGAAGGCACCCACTGTGTCGGACATGGTTATGGCAGCCCTAGGAAGCTAATCTACCAGATGCTGCTGCTGCCCCAGGGATCCACTTTGAGGCTCACTGACCTCAGCTATGGACAGTCTCCAGTGGACTCTCCTCCCCACCTCACACCCTTCCCTTTTATGTCCGTGCTACTGCTGGCTTTAGCAATTTGAAATACAGATAATAATTCATTTCCTTGGTCAAAAATAAGCTCAGCCCCTTAGCAAGGCATTCAAGGTTCTCTGTGATGTTGTTCCATTTTATACTAGCACACGTGTGTGTGCATGTGTGTGTGTGTGTGTGTGTGTGTGTGTGTGTGTGTGTGTGTGTGTGTGTGTGTGTGTGTGTGTGTGTGTGTGTGTGTGTGTGTGTGTGTGTGTGTGTTTGCCCTCAGCTCTGACCTTACATTCGAATACATGCTTACCTCTCTGGTCAGCTGCTCAGTTTCACACTACTGTACAACTCTGAGCTGCATGGAGACAGCTTGCCAAGCCTGGAACATCTACCCCTGGAGTTTTTCTGGTTCTCCAACTCTCAACTAAAGACCTACTTTCTCTAGGTATGTGTGTTTGTAAATACATTGCATAAAGTTGTACACTTTTATACAATGTTTTGACAGATTTAATCATTTGATTTTTATATTATTCTTGTGAAGGATGGCACTGCTATGTTTACTTTTATTTCCCAGAAGAAAATTCAATTCACTAAGATATACAGCAGACATAGGTTTTGAATCCCAAACCTCTGCTTCCAGTTAGTATACGATGCTATGCTTTTTTGCTCCATCACATAAAAATGCTTGTGCATCTGTCCAAGCATTTCTTTTCTCATCCTTTGCATTATTGTCAGTTGTTTGTACTACAGGCAACTACCAGTTATTTGTGAATCTCTTAGTGTACCTGGATCCATATCTGACATCCAGTAGGTAATCAGTGCTTGAGGAAGGAAGAAAAGATAGGAAGGAAGAGAAAAGAAAAAGAAATGAAAGGAATAAATTTTAATATTGTATCAGATTGGATTGGGGCAATAACTTAGCTGGCACAATTCATTTATTTTACAACTTACGTGCATTGCTAAGTAAAATGTGAATGTATTTATGTGTATATATTAGAACATTACATATGCACATGAATGCATACATGTGCTTATCATAGATGAATGCTTGTACCCTGCCAAAAAGTTCTTAGTTTTTCCCATGAAGACGCTTGTTTTGGATACTGTCCTCATGTCAACATATTTGAATAAAGGATAAATTTTACAGCCTTAGGCCCTTGTAATGCATACACCGTTAATCATGTTTTTACATTGCTGTTTAATCTATTTTTTTAATATCTTGCAGCCATATGCTGTTCTTAATCTGCATAAGAAACTCTCCCAAAGGGAGTCACACAAATCCAGGGTAGTAATCAGCATTCATTGCATGTTTTATTCTTTCATATATATATAAAAGTCAGTAAATTTATGCTTTTATACACAATGAGCAAATTCATATATTATAACCTTCTACTGAAAATGGAAGATTTTGTTTTCCCAAAACTAGACTCTTCATGGAGCCAGTGGTTGGGTACTGTTTTATTGCTAGAACTTGAGAGTTGTTTTGATTGAGATCAGATGGATCGTGGAGGAAAGACTAGATGTTTCTTGGTCCTCTGTGAGAAATGTGCCTGGGGGATTGAGCACTTAAGACATCCTCAGAAGATATACCACACCCCTCCCTGCATGCTTCCTTGCTTGGCAAATGCATTTTCTTGGAACTTTTTAGCATGTTTCATAGTCCTGGAGTTAGACTTCATCCAATAATTTTTGGACAAGCAGTTGGAAAGAGCCACCGGTAGGCAGGATTTTTGTATAAAGCTGAGTTCCTGCCAGAATAACAGCCCTGGGAGTCCAGAACAGCCCTGCACACATCAGAAAGGCGATGCTCCAGGCGGTGCTGTCTTCTGCCCCAGTGTGCCCCACCACTCCACGTCCCATTGTTCCTTCTGGTTACAAAATAAAGGAGGGGCTCTTTCCCTCCAAAGAGAAAATGAAGAGCTACGGCCTGTGCCTATCATAGGGGCCCCCCCCCCCCAAATTATGCAGACAAGCTCGGTCAATTCCAGCAGTCAAGGCACAAAAAGACAAAACCCAGCTAAGTAAAGTTGTTAAAAAATCAAAGCAGGACCTGCCTGTTACGGTGAAATTTGGAGATGCGTGGGGGAGCATTTCACTTTAAGGACTGAGTTGCGGGACTGTTGTTGACTGTGATTTGAAACCCTCTCCCCTGTGGGCTGGTTGTCGACATCACTGTTCTCTCAACACATGCACCAGGCTTGGCTTAATTAGTGGTGTGTCATTGGGGTGGGCCGAGTTTTATATCCCGGCGTTGGGGGAGGTGTAAAGTTGCAGCCACAATTGTCTGGAGATGTCGATCAGATCCAGATTACGTGAGCCCAGGGAAGCTGCTTTCCTCTCTAAAACAGATTAACAAACAAGTAAATAAGAGGGGACATGCTCTCATGGCTACTAGTTAGGAGGATTCCATCTATCATTTTTTAAATGAAACTAGATTATCTGTGATTTTGTTAGGCTTGATTCTGCAGCATGATTTTCTTTTTTCCTTTCCTCTTCATTTGCATATTTCCTAGGAAACAGGCTTCATCTAATCATGGATTAGGATTTGGAAAGTCAGTAAATTTTATGCTTTTAGAATACCAATGTCTGTGTGAAAACTGAAGAACTAGTAGCTAATTCTTGCTGTAACCACTGTGTTTCCCATGCTCCTTGTAAATTAAAATGTATATAGACACTAATGTTAGAAAAATCATTTGATGGAAATGCACATTGGATTCAAAAATGCACAAGTAGTTTTTCTAAATATTTGTCAAAATACAGAGCTTGCAGCATATTTTTTCACTCTTCATTATCTGTGCATCAAAATTCCTCAGAGAAGGAAGATTAAGTGGTCAAACAATGCAAGAAATGCAAATGCATATAGTAAAGCATTAATATTTAGTATAAAATAACGTATTTATTTTTCTGTGCCTAACAATCCTAATTTTATTATATTTCAATAAAATTTAAATATATATATATATATATATAATATACATAATACATACAATGTATTTAAATAAATGCATGTCTTAAAATACATACATTTAGATTCTTGTATGTATATTTATTAGATCAAAGGTTTCTAATTACTTATTCAAAGGTATTTCATGTAGAAAATGACAGAACAGCACAACAGCTGCTGTAACAACCCAGGAAAAGAAGAGAGCGTGCAATGTGCTCTAGGCCTTGCAGGTCTAGGTGTGGAATTCTACCAGGCAAGTCCGGTTCCTCATCTGTGAGCACATGGGATTGGACTAAAGTAGGTCCTTCCCAGCATACATACTTTGTCTGTATTAGATCAATTGTTTACCAGTAGACTAATGAATTTAAACTATGATAAAATTAGAATTGTCAGGTACAGAAAAATATAAAGAATAGTCCTTTGTATGCCAAGTGCTTTACAAAACTTCTGTTTAGTTCACCACCAAGTATAACACTACATGAAAACTGCTTGCTTTCGTCGGGCAATCTGAGACCAATATCCACCGCCATCAGTTAATTTGTTTGTGAGTCAGGAATGAACGAGATCTAGATCTTCACTGTGGCTTAATTGGGGTTTAATTAACTTGGGTGCTCTTTGGTGAAAAGAAAAACAAATATGGGAAAAAACACACACAGTCTCTATGTCCAAAGAGCCTTGGGGATTTCTGGAGTTTTCTAAAGCTGGGTGTAGCTGCTTCTATCAGCCAGCAACATCTCTCCAGGCTCAGACAAACACCCAGGACAAGCCAGCTGTGAGACATTTGCCAGCTGTTTATTTCTGCTCATGGTAGTTTGGGAGGCCTGATGATGTAACCACCAGTGGGCTTCTGCCTTCAGGTGCAGCAGGAGACATGGAGGGTGGATTAAATGCCGCTGCTCAGCTTTGGAGCTGATTCAACGGGACTGGCCTTGGAGGGCTCACAGAGCACAGGTTGCTCTTCAGATGTTCCTTCTGAGGGTTGCTTCTCGGCTGTTGTTGGGTTGTTGTCTTTGGTGCCTGACCTCAGGGTGTCGTCTGCCATCTCTACCGTGAAGCTAATCAGGGCCGTAATTGAGGGCTCTGCAGAGCATCCCATTCTTCTAAGCAGGCTAAATGTTCTGTCTCCAGTAAGCAAGTCTAAGGGGGAAAGCAGCTGAAATAATCTCACAAAACAAGTGGAACCCACTTTTCAACTATGATGTAATCCTTGCAATAGTTCAGACCTGAACCGGCAGGGTTACAGCTAACATTTTGGAGACAAAAAGAAATGTGGAAACATAGCGGAAACTTAAAGCATCATACTGGACACCACAGGGCATGAAAGAGGCATTTGAACACTGTGCCCGAACCCCCAAGATCTCCGCCAGCAGGAAACGCACGTTAGGTCTTCCAAAGACTGCTTCGACCAGTTTGAAAACAATATGTGTTCTGACTTAACATCTTTAGACATTTCTAAAGTTATTTTCTCATCAGGAAAAACGTTTTCTTTTCTTCTTCTTCTTCTTCTTCTTTTTTTTTTTTTTTTTTTTTTTTTTTTTTTTTTTTTTTTTTTTTTTTTTTTTTTTGTCTTACAGGACAGCAATCTGATTTCCTCTCTTTCTAGGGGCACATTATGATAGGATTTGAGGCCCACACACGACCTCCTTCCTCTCCCCTTCACACTCTTGCTCCTGAGACTCAAGCGCCCAGCATCACTTGGCCTTCTGCTGCTGTGCAGAAGAGGCTGCCTAAGACCAAGAGAGGAAGCAAACCGTGGCTTAGTTGGAAAGACAAAAACATGTGGAGAAAGGTTGGCAAGGATGTGTCCTCGGGCTGCTCTAGGATTTCTATTATGAAACTGCCTCTTGGGAAAGAGAAGGTTTTAATAAAGTCCTTTGGTGCCTTAGCCTCTGGTCTCCTTGAAAAATAGGAGGTCCCTCCCCTTTAACTCTCTCAGGTCACAAAAACATCTGTGATAAGAAGGTCCTAGTAGTCAATATGATATTTGTACAGGAAACGGATGGATGGAGAGATAGATGATAGATAGATTAGATATGATAAATAGATATGTGGGTAAAGAGAAAGCTATCCTAACGTAAAAATGATTTTTAAACTAGAAGAAAATGCAGACTGTACAGGTATTGACAGACTCCACTAGCTAAGACTTGCAGGAGTGTAAACAGCTTAGGCCCTTGCTGTATACCCAGTAGGCACATAATAGTAGTCATCTGACCAGGATTGACACTCACAAAGAAATGCTGGTGTGACTGAATCCAAATGCTCTGCCAAATCTGGAAGCACGTTCTAGCTGTATTGAGAAGAATTATGCCGGTATTGCCTCAGAACCAGGCCCTACCATAAGCCCCAGACTAACACTTAACTGGCCCAGGAGGCAGTTCTGCAGCCAGCAGCACAGACTGGCAAACTGGCATGTCCATTTGCAAGTGTGAAAGCTGACCCTGAGAGGAAGCAGGGCCGAGGGCTTGAAGTGGCTTCACTGGGAGGACTTGCCACAGAGTTTTCCCTAGGCCAGAAAATGATATTTAAATCAATTTATTCCAGCACATCACAGGCTCCATTCAACTGGGCAGACAAGCATCTGTGGGAACTCTTGGGAAATAAAAACCTTGCCACTTGCAGTCAAGTGAGCTCTGTGCTTCTTGGGAGGCCATGCGCGAGGGAGGAGGTAGCAGGGACAGCAGAGAGCTGCTTGCTCCTGCTTCCCAGAGAGGAGGCTCCCGCCTGGGGTTCCTGCACACCCCGTTCATCGCCCGCATTCATTGCCCGCCCTGCACATCCCCGCACAGGTCAGTGCAGAGAGGCCGGGGTTACAGCAGGAAATGGAGTAATATGACCACAGCCCCAATGACGTTACAGCACCGAAACCCTGAATGTGACATTCGATAGTGTTCAGAGTTACAGGATGATGCATCTTGGGAAAGAATTCTCGCTTTCTGCCCTGCAATAGAGAAGTGCATTTACACCAGGGTGCTTCAAAAAGTTCATGGAAAGACTCGTATTATCTTTTAATTCTATTTTTCCATGAACTTTTTGAAGTATCCTCGTATATATTCCACTGGTAGGTTTTTAAGGTATTTAAAAAGTGCTCCCTGGATCTGCAGAAAAATACAGTTTCCCGATGTATGCTATGCACAAAAAACTAAAACGTAACTCCTGGTTGAGATAGATCATGAGGAGGTAGATAGACGATGGAGGGTTAATAGATAGTAGATATAGATCAGTAGATAATAGATGGGCGATAGATGTGTGATAGATAAATAGAGCTAGATAGAGTGGGATGAGAGATTAAAGAGATAGGTGATAGATTATAAAGATGGATATATGACAGGGATAGATGACAGAAACACAGATGTAGAGGTAGGTACATGATAGACAGTAGATGTCGCGGCTATAGATACACGATGGAAGTTACAGACAGATAAATGATATAGGTAGAATAGAGAATAGATGATAGAGATAGATAACTCAGATTTAAAGATCTTCAGGAATACCAGTGTCACAGTCAGTGATTTACTATAAGGAAGTTGGAGATCAGGTCCCCATCAAACAACACCAGTGTCAGTGTCAGGAAGTGTGAATTCTAACTGGGTCCTTTTTTTTTTTTTTTTTCCTTTTTGTCTTTTTTCGTGTCCGGCAATGGATCGCAACC
>NW_007732351.1:0-388 GCF_000696425.1 Galeopterus variegatus | reverse complement strand
TTTTTTTTTTTTTTTTCCTTTTTGTCTTTTTTCATGTCCGGCAATGGATCGCAACCCTCGGCGCTGCGCCCGCACCTCGCTCAGCCAGTGAGCAGGAACTGGCCTGTATGTGGGATCCGAACCCTCGTTGGGAGTGCCGCCGCCGCGCTCCCAAGCGGCGCACTGCAGCAGCGCGCCACCGGGCCGGCCCCTAACTGGGTCCTTTTCCCCCGGCTATGTGTGTCTCATCTCTCAAGGTCTCCGTTTTAATCCATAAGTAATAATGATGGACTACATAGTCACTAAACTTTTCCACCCTAATGTTCTGTGGTAATTTCTGGAATTACTGAGAAGACAGATGAAGAAAAAGAAAAGAAAAGTTTAGAAAAACAGACGGTCAGAAAGTTTT
>NW_007732350.1:134629-135154 GCF_000696425.1 Galeopterus variegatus | reverse complement strand
AATTTAAAAAAATCCTGGTGACAAATGTAAATTTCACGCTTCAAGGAAAAATCTAATAAATGTTTAACATTCTATTTCACGAGACAGAATTGTATAGGCTGTAGACATAGGGCTTAAGATGGAATAGACACTGCAAGTTAACAGTACATTTTAATTTATTTGAAGGTAGAAAATGCTCTTTCAAAATATTTATTTTTCTGTTAGTTTTGAAAAGAATTCTCACAGAGAAAGGTGGAACAAAATGTCACTTTCAAGATTGTTTAGTAAAGAAACCCAAATTTATTCAAATGAATTGTAATGATGGGTTACAATTCCTGTTAATTCACTGAAATATTGGTATACTGCAAACTTTTAAATTTGTTGATCAAAGGTCACATGTCACAATGGTTTTGAATGTAGCTATTTTCAGTTAAACTGCTGTTTTAACTATTTGGAGTGGCCTTCGTAGCATGCAGTGTGAGTGTCACAAGCATAGAAGACATCAATCATACTTCTTTAAAATTAATTTAGCTTCTGGCCCCTCAA
>NW_007732350.1:131871-132792 GCF_000696425.1 Galeopterus variegatus | reverse complement strand
TCTGCTCACAGAAGTGAAGAAGGAGGTAAACAATCAAAGTGTAATAAGGATTGGAACCAGGGCACCTGCTGTGATCTTGGCAGCAGTATCCATGGACGGTTTATTCTGGAGCCCTCCTATCAGAAACCTTTAGTTCAGATCCTGTCATCTTTTTTAGATTTAAGTTCCCTAAGTAAGAGAGGAATTAGCTTAATTTGGGTGATGTGGCCTTCATTTTGGACAGTAGGAGAGGAGTGGTTTTGATTGTCTTCTGCACCAGGGCAATTTTTAATGGAGGAAAGTTGTTTCTACAAAGCAAAATTGGGGTCCTGTTCTTACAAAAAAGGCCATGAATGTGAGATGGGCAAAAACAAATGAGGTTTTATACAACCGCTTTGTCTGATGAGACCCATGTTAGACTTCTGACCTATAGAACCATAAGATAATACATTGGCTTTGGTTGGTTGCTTTGTACACCTTATCTTTAGGATTAGTTTGACTTACTATTAACTTACGTTGACTGTGCCATAGCTTTTACTTCATTTCTGGATGGAAATAGGTTACATCGTAGCTTGGNGTTGACTGTGCCATAGCTTTTACTTCATTTCTGGATGGAAATAGGTTACATCGTAGCTTGGAAGAAACCTACTCCTTCCAAGTTTGAGAAAAATTCTAATGCAATAGTCAGATATTACATCGACTTTTGAAAATTTAAATTTGGCAAATATTTCAATTATTTTCATAGTAGTATTGTTCTATATAGCTTTAAAAAATTTTAGCAGTTTCATTTTCCCAGAACAACATTAACTTTATTAAAACTCAAAATATCCTATATTACAACTATTTTAATTGCCCTTAAATATGCTGTAACATTTCATTATCACTCTACATTTTACTTGTTCTTATTGTATGTCTTTTGCTCTTAATTAAACATTCTAGAGG
>NW_007732350.1:128061-131107 GCF_000696425.1 Galeopterus variegatus | reverse complement strand
AAGTTGTGCCATTCTTGTCTCCTAATTCATCCATTTCTGCTGTCTGAGCAGACATTTGGAATGAATTTCTGTTAGTAAGTAGCCTGATCCCTGAGGTGTCATAGTAGGACAGCACTCCCTCAAGGGAAACTAAATGTAACAAAGCAGAGTTGTCCTATTACTAATTTGAAGGCTATGTCACATGTGCAGAGTGGTGACAGACTCTCTCCCTGGCCAAAATTTGGTCGGCTTTCTCTGAACCCTCTTCTCAGCAAGGCTTCAACATTTGGTCTCCTGTGTTCCGTTTGTCTTTGCATCACATGGTTTTAGCAAGAATCCTGCTGTCAGTTTAGCAAGAATCTTCCACTCTTGATATCCGATCAACTTCCTCTTCCCTCACCCTTGAAACCTGATTACTCTGGCCTGCCTTAGGTAAGAATCCTTTTGAGCAGTTTAGCCAGAATTCCTCTTTATCCCTGATGTCTCCTCTTAGTAGTTTTACATCTCCCGACTCCCTTCTCCCAAACCTGCTACGTGGGCATACATTCCCACTTGTTCTTGTATATTTGGAATTGAGGCCAGTTCTATACCAAAGTCAATTTTCTCCTCTTACAAGAGTCCCTAAATGAAATTGGTTTTACCACTTTGCTGGTACAGTTTTACTACTGCCTGTCTCTGGTATTCTTTGACAGTGCGTATAAATGACAGACCCTGGAATAACAGGAGCGTGAGGCTAGAGCTATTCAAAACACTTTGCCTTCAATTCAGAATAATCCCAGACACGAAAGCAATGCTGAGCCAGTCATGTGTCTCCAATGACAACAGCTGTGAAAGAAAACTACAGACTCTGGAATCCTGGTCAAGGTTCAAGTAGACAAGTTTGTAAATATTTGGTGTTTGATTAGCTAACTATTTTAGTATAGATTACAGAAAGTTTATTTTTAGCTCAATTTGAAATACCACGTTTAGTATAATAGAGTTTGGTATTTATTCTATTTTATTATTCAAGTCAAGAGTATCCAAACTTTCAAGGGAGATGAGAAGGTTAATTGGGTGAGGGAAAATGGGCTGGGGGCTAGAGATTTTAGAATGCTCAAGATCTCCAAATATGCAATACCTGTTATACCAAAGGAATTTTGGAAGAAGGACATTGCTGCATATAAATGTAAAGAATTATTACTGTATCAGGCCACTTTCTATTTGAATTAGTTTACCGTATATTATTTTTTCTTGGATACATGTAAAAAAAGAGACACATTGAAAAACCATATATAGGAATTACACAAAAATTTAAGAAACACATGCCGCAAATGCTAATAGAATATCACCTTGGCTGGAAAGTGTTTTTGAAGGGAGTTCAAAGAGAATAGCTATCCAAGTGAAAGAAATTAACATTTAACCAATTAGCATTTGATCAACATTCACAGCACATTTCCGATTTGTGTTATTTTTTTCATGCCACCATATATAAGTATTATGACAGTTACCAGAGAAAATTATAGTCATTCTTTGCATTTCCTGAGTAAGAATTTTTACAACATATTTACACACATAAAGATGGCATCAAATATTAACCACTGGTCAGATAATCGCACCTGACTTTGGGATGAGTTGGCATATAAAATATATGGAGAGAAATATGAATACATCCTGGTATATTGGAGGTTATTAGTAGCCAAGATAATAAGAGCAAGAAAAAAATTATTGGTAAGTTAAATAGTATTTTCTCAGTCATTTTATTAGGAAAAAATGTGCAAATGTAATATTGCAGGTTTATTGCTCTAAATAACTTTATCACTAAGAACCATAATTATTACTTAAAATAGATTTTCAGTTATTATTATAAAATATGTTTTTTCTTCTAAAAAATTCTAAGTAACCCAGAATGAATTTCTTCAAGTGCCTTTTGTTTGTAGCTTATAGACTTTTAAAGTAAAACTTTGCTTATTTTGTATCCACCTTGGTGGATCTAAGAAGTCTATGTATAGGACAGAGGCAGGCTTGATACAGTTGTTGATTAAATATAGCTTCTGACAATGTGGTATGGCTACAGAACCAGCAATGTGTTCAGGTACAAAGAAATAGATGATCATTCTTGCAGAAAGATTTTAGGCTTTTTGTGATTCACAAGTGACAAGCTTTTCAAATGACAGGTGATGCCCAGGGCAGTCACGTATGGAGCTCTGGAACATTCCAAACAAAAGACCGTGGTGATAGTTTGGCTCCATGTGGCCAAAGAGAAGAAAATCAGTCACCTTTGGGAACATTACACAATTCAGGTAATACAGGTGCATATTCTCAGGGGAAATGTAAGGTGCTTCCAATCAGCTCACTAAATAAACAAGAGAGCAGCATTGACAGATATGTACAAAGAGATGGAGGCCTCATTACACCTGATATGGTGGAAAGACCACTGGATTGTGCATTGAAATACTTAGTTCATAATCTGGTCTCTGAAACACACAATTTGAGTTTTGAACTTAGACAAATTTATTTTCCCCAGCATCAGTTTTCTCATCAGTAAAACAAGAGTAATAATACCTCTGACTATGGAAAAATCATTATGACTATCTCTTGGAAATGGTATATGTAAAAGGCTCTGTACACTTTAAAGCTAAGTACCCAATATATACTCATAGATATCAGTGTGTTATAGGATAAAAGACTGCACTTTGTGGTCAAGCATATCTGGATTCTAATCCCAATTCTACTATTTACTGTTATATTTTTCTGTGTCCTCTGATAATAAATCTATATCTTTAAAATCCTGATAATATCCAGTTCATCATATTTTTCTGGAAATGAAGTGAGCTAACATATGTAAAGGAGTCAGTATGATGCCTGACACATACCAGAGCTTCATACAGAACTCATCCCTTTGTTTAGCAATTTCTAACACTTATAGAACACTTACTTCGTGCTGGGCACTATTTATGTATTAAGTCATTTTACTCTCATGATGAATCTATGATTTTTGTATCGTAAGAATCTATGATTATTTTATTTTATTTTTTTTTTCCTTTTTGTCTTTTTCTGTGTCCGGCAACGGATCGCAACCCTCAGTGTC
>NW_007732350.1:86924-126683 GCF_000696425.1 Galeopterus variegatus | reverse complement strand
TGGATACAGAAGGACAAAGAGTTCCAAAAGTTCGGAGACTCTGATGATAGGCTCAAAGCTATCTTTGTTTGCTGAGAATTACCACTACCGTAGTGGAGAGGGTTGGTTTACCTTCTTTATTAGAAGTGGACCTTTGGAAAAACATTGTTTCTACAATCAGAATATGATCAAATTTATTTCTAGGCTAGCCTCCAATCTGAATATATTCTGAGGTTTCTAATCAAAAGAAAAAAATGCCACTTTACATCTGATAAAATATATTATTTGTGAACAGTTTCAGATGGGAAGGCAAAACTATTGGTAACCTGTGAAGATGAATTTCCCTTGCTTATCAGATCTTCAAACAAGCCTTTAGAGAACCAGATGGCTTAAAGCCTGTTACCTAAGGAAAAAAATCCAAATTGCTCCTTTATTTGTCGTGTTCAGTATAAGATACTATCCATATTTGAAATAAATAGTTTGACGAAAGACTAACCAAAATCTGTCATGCAAAAATATTTTGCCATTGCTAGTTAAAATGATAAATATTTTAGATTTTTTACTCTGATACATGTATATTTCATTGAAATTAGAGGAACAATGTCCTAAGAGCTGAGGGTTGGAACAATTCATCTCCTTTTCTAGGTTTAGACAAAAATGATGTGCCATATGTCTCTAAGCCATATGTCCACTAATTTTTAAAAATTCTTGTTTCTGCTAGAAAATTAACACTGGCTGTTAATTTTTTCATTTTTGTGAATCCTGTCTGGATGGTTCTATTTCCTTTCAACTTTTTCAGTTTCCTGTAATGGGAGGATTATGATTTGGACTTTCTCTGGATTAGGTTCTAACAACATACTGGTGAGAAGAACAGCGAATCAGCAACGTATCTGATCGTTTAAGAATACATGATGGGGGGCTGCTCCCTGGAATAGAAAATTCTGTAATTCCATCAGAATAATCTAAGGGACATGATTAAATTATTTTAAGTTAAAATTAGAATTAGCAAATATTTATTCTCATTTATGGTAACATTGCAAACTATCATGGCCTTTAGTTAACACTCTATAATTTAGCAATTAGTTCCTCTGAACTTATAGGAGATAAGTCTAAGTAATATAACTTGTCATATTCCATGGGAAAAAAATGCAATTTGTATTTAGGCCATTGTTATGCTAGACTACTAAATATGCAAAAAAAATAAAATAAAATAACCAAACCAAACAAAACAAAACAAAACACAGAACTATGCAGAGCCAAACTGGCTTGTCTCAAATGCCCCTTCAGTAATTCTCTAAAGCTTATGTATGTGTGTGGAGCAGTGAAATGAAACTGGAACAGAAAGTGCTACTGAGACAGCTGCTCCTGCCTCAAATGAGCTTAGTAGGCACTGAAGTGTGGGTTGAATAAATGAATAAGTGAATGAATGAAGCCATATTAATTCAAAACCAAACTTTCCAATTGTAATGAATGAACGTTTGGATTTATGCCATTTGAAGTAAGTGGAAGTTCAATTTGAGACTGAATTGGCCTCGTACAGTACTGGCTGGCATAGGAAAGATACCCAGCAACAGAGAGTTAGGATTTTAGGATTAACCAAATCAGCACAATATAGTGGAAGAAGCGCTCCAGATTTAGATTATAAACACATGGATTTCACTCCTGATTTTACTTATTTATTTGTTGTATAGGCGTTTCATGAAGATCTACTATGTGCCAAGGAGTATTCTGACAGTAGCGACATAAACATGAATGGTCCTTACTTTGAAAATCCTCTGGTAAAATGAGGAGGACAAACAAGCAGATCATCGCAAGTCTGTGTGATTCATGCTGTAGTAGAGATTTCCTCCAGGCTTTATGGGAGCAGAATAGCAAGCAAGTACATCTGCTTTCAGGGCTGTAAAAAGTTTTATGGAGGAGGTAGAATGCAGCATTTTGAATAGAGGAGTAGATTCTGTAAAAACATAAATGAGAGAAGAGTTTGCTGTGGTTAGAGCATAAAGTGTCCTCTGTGATGTGGAGAACACATTTAGGTGGTAGCCAGTAATGAGAAATTTGGGGATAATTTGTGAAGCACTTTGTATGGCGTGTAGGGAGGCCTTGAATTAATCCTATACACAAGAAGCATGTATGACTAGACCAGCTGACAGGTAACCCATACAAGTGAAAGTTGAAATGTGGTCTTGCTTTATGTTACGCAATACCTGCAGACAGACTAACATGTATATCTCTAGAAAAAATGCATTAAATCTTACTGAATTCTAGTTTCTATTTTTAAAACAGGGGAGGGTAGATAAGATTATTCTTGAGACCCTTTTATTCTTTTTATTTTTTATTATTTTTTTTGTGACTGGTAAGGGGATCGCAACCCTTGGCTTGGTGTCGCCCACACCGCGCTCAGCCAGTGAGCGCACCGGCCATCCCTATATAGGATCAGAACCCGCAGCGGGAGCACCGCTGCACTCCCAGCCCCGCAGGGCTCCCAGTCCCGCACTCTCCCGAGTGCGCCACGGGGCCAGCCCCTTGAGACCCTTTTAGCCGTACAGTTCTGTGACTAATCAATCTCATAGAACCTGTTCCTAAGTAATTCAATCATCAGATTTCCTTGAAGCCTTGATGTTTAATAATTTTTATCATTAAAGACATTCATTCAGATAGACATTCTCTGAGAAGGTACATACTGAAGGATATTTGCATAGAAGATACAGTATCATTTGCTGTCTTATTACCAGCAGATACTTGTCAGGTTGGGTAGGTTTTCATAAGTACTAGTCTTAATGGAAGCCACACAAGCCGGTTAATGAGGACTGGTGGCTATGGCATTGTTAGAGAATCCTGGAGAGTACCAGGAAAGGAAAGGTGAACTTACTTCTTTGTGTGGTGAGAAGATTCCAGGATGTGTTAAAATATTTGTGGCGCATATGTGTGTGTGGTGTGGGTGTGCGTGTGTGCGGTGTGGGTGTTTGTGTGTGCATACGTGCTTCTTTAGTTCAGAAGAAGGGTATTGTGCAGAAAATAATGGACAAAGGAAACCATAGTTTTGGTAGACTTCCAAGACCAATTGGAGCTACTTATTTTAATTTGGTAATTCTGTATGTATAGACATAGTCTAAATAATTATACTCAGTGCTGCTTTCCTTTGGGTTTTTAAAATACAGGTAATTAGATTCTGCCTGAAGATCTTATTAGACAATTTGTTAGACTTGGTATTTGGGCTTTTAGTCAATATTGATACAGGAAAAAGAATGCCCCATCCTGACATTTCCCTTTGTACACTTTTTGGGGTGAAGGAGAGGTAGACAAATTTTTCTTGCTTCTCTCCTGTTGAAGAAAGCAGACATTGACTGAACCTAAATTGTTGAATAATGATCATGCAGGAATACTTAGGGTGATTTATAAACTGTTTAGAAAGTTACCTTGTTTGGGGGAAAACATTTTATAAACACATATCCAATGCATTTACTCACTCAGCCCACAGTAAAAAACTATCTGCAGATCTCAGTTGTTAACTCCCTGAAGTAAAAAGAGATCATTGCCCAAGTTTTTAAATCCAAATTAAATGGATTAAATAAACTCTAAATTGAATTTTCAAACCTGGAGAACCAGAGATACATCCATTTCTAACGTTCCATGGAGTTAATTTAACCCGGAAATGTAGAGCTAGCTTCAAAGCCAGGCGAGGCTTCACTTTAAGAGTTTCTTGGCAGTAAAGTCCAAGATGAGAAGCTCATATTATATTATAAATTATATGTTTCATACTCTGATAATTATTCAGGCAATGAAAGAAGCATATGCAAATTCTCATTTAACAATAAAGCACTTGGGAGCTGGCTGGTTAGTTCAGTTGGTTAGAGGGTGGTGCTGATAAGACCAAGATCCAGGGTTCGATACCTATACTGTCCAGCTGCCAAAAATAAATAAATAAATAAATTAATTAATTAAAATAAAATAAAATAAAATAAAGCACTCATTGAAATGACTTTCAGTTAAATGACTTTAAACTCACAATAAATAAATAAATAAATTAATTAATTAAAATAAAATAAAATAAAGCACTCATTGAAATGACTTTCAGTTAAATGACTTTAAACTCACGTAATGATTTCCTTACAAGCAATTCAATAGATTATTTCTAAAAGGGTTTTTGTTGCTTCTTCAATGTGTCCCATCTAGTGCATTACAGAATTCACCTGCACATGGTGGATGGGTCTATAGTCTTAAAAAGAGACTGAGCTCCTTATGGTAATCTGGCTCCTACATGATAGGAGTGATCTTGAATCACTTGTCTAATTTCATTGACGTGTTTCTTCTCAGTAGAAAAGTGGCTAAACAATGGTTCTATTCTCAAAGAATTATTGTGAAGCTGATATGAGGCAAAATATTAAAGCTTTTTTGTAAATTATAAAAAAGCTAAGAAATGCACATGATTTTTAGCATTACTATACTGTACATTTATTTAAATTGTGATTTCAAAACCTTTCCCTACTGCACATAAGATGTGTATACTTATCTTGTTGCCATTCAATAGAAAGACCTAAGGAAGAGATTGACCTCCTCCTTTAATCACGAAAATATAGTTCTATACACATCAAAGGTCAGGACTATTAAACTCATTGGTTTGCAGATGAAAGGTAAGTATTATCCAGTCCATGGTATGTAAATGTCTTTATTGAAATGAAAACTAAGAAATGTAATATTTAATTAGGGCTTTAAAGAAAATCTTCAAGGTATGATAATATTTATAAATATAATTTAAATTTCTTTTTGTCTTTTTACTCATATTCCAGCTGACAGCTCTTAGCAAACTCAGATAGACTACTGAGTATAATTTTCTTACCTGACTTTTTGATCAAAATCAATTTATTCATCATTTTACAGTATAACCAGTCTGGGTAAAAAAAAAAAAAAACTGGCCAAACCTTATGGGAAGTAACAGAAAGCAAAATAGATCAAACCCAATGTTGTAAAAAATGGTGTATATTAATAGGTGATATTTTCCAGAATGTGACTTGAAACTGCTTTCATACTAAATAGGATTTGATAGAAGAGGACAGCATGTGGACTGCCAGTTATCATATATTGGGAAATTCTTTGGCTTGGCTTTCTTGGACTCACTGAACATACAAAGTTTAGTGTTAAGTACAATTTCGAAATACCAGTA
This sequence comes from Galeopterus variegatus, assembly GCF_000696425.1. Taxonomy (NCBI): domain Eukaryota; kingdom Metazoa; phylum Chordata; class Mammalia; order Dermoptera; family Cynocephalidae; genus Galeopterus; species Galeopterus variegatus. Next base: position 121,543 of record NW_007732350.1, on the reverse strand, counting down.
TGGTTTTGGTAGTGGCAGCACCACCAAAGGTAATCAAATGGACTCTCTAAAGAGAACTCTGAAGCAAAACAGCCAGCAACTACATAAATTAGTCCATTATTTTATGTGTGCTTCTGCATACTGGGTTCTATCTTGGTTATTCAAATTATCACTTCCAAAGGAACACTGTGGAATAAAGAATACCAGCTGTAAGATTTGACTTCTGTTTATTAATGAGTCAACAAAAGTTAAGTGATTTGTAAACAATTTAGGTCTTTAGGATAAAGTTAGGCAGATTGCCCACCTGCTAACATTTGTGTTTATAAAAGTTGAAGAGCTTACATATAACAAATAAGTGACATTTAAAGATCAATAAGTACCTTTTGGCTTCCAAATAAATGTGAAATGTACAGTTGTGGTGGCTAATAATAACTGCTAAACTTTGTGATTTAAGCAAGGACTGAAAATGGATATTAAATTGTACTGCATGAAGTTATAGTGGTCAAATAGGTTTCTGAGACAGACTGTTAATACCGTGCAATTTTCCAAAGGATATTCACACTAATATTTGAAAGTGTGCAGAAGAAAAAAGAAGACATTAATTTTACAAACATGAATAAAAGTATAATAATCTTTTTTTCATGAAAGTATAGTCACCTAATGCATACTCTGCAAATTCATGAGCAAAGAATGATGTCTCATAACTGAGTATATGCTTTAAAATCATGATCTAAATTGCAGTAGCTCATTTCTACCTGTGGTTGTTTGAAGAACCTCCATATTTTTTTCCATAATGGTTGCACATATCTACAGTCCCACCAACAGTATAGGAGAATTCCCCTTTCTCTGCATCCTCCCAGGACATTTTTATTCTGTGTCTTTTTGGTTATAACCAGTCTACCTGGGGTAAGATGATATCTCTATGTTTTTGATTTGCAGTTCCCTGATGATTAGTGATGTTGGGAATTTTTTTTACATGTCTGTTGGCCATTTGTATGTTTCCATTTGAGAAATGCCTGTTCAGCTCCTTTGCCCATTTTTTAATCAGGTTACTTATTTTTTTTATTATTATTAAGTTGTTTGAGTTCCTTGTATATTCTGGATATCAATCCCTTGTCAAATGCATAGTTTGCAAATATTTTCTCCTATTCTGTAGGTTGCCTTTTCACTCTGCTGATTGTTTCCTTTGGTGTGAAGAAGCGTTTTAGTTTGATACAATCCCATTTGTTTATTTTTTCTTTGGTTGCTTGTGCTTTTGAGGTCTTATTCATAAAATCTCTGCCCAGTCTTACATTCTGAAGTGTTTCCCTGATGTTTTCTCTAAAGAGTTTTATAGTTTATAGGTTAATACTTAAGTCTTTAATCCATTTTGAGTTGATTTTGGTATATGGCAAGAGGTACAGGTCTAGTTTCATTCTTCTACATGTGGATGTCCAGTTTTCCCAGCACCATTTATTGAAGAGGCAGTCTTTTCTCCACTGTATGGTTTTAGTGCCTTTGCTGAAGATCAGTTGACTGTAAGTATGTGGGTTGACTTCTGGGTTCCTTATTCTGTTCCATTAGTCCGAGTGTCTATTTTATTCCAGTACAATGCTGTTTCGGTTAATGCAGTTTTCTAGTATGATTTGAAGTCAGGCAGTATAATGCCTCTGGCTTTATTTTATTTTATTTATTTTTTGCTCATGATTGCTTTGGCTAGTTGGGGTCTTTTGTTGTCCCATGTAAATGTTTTTTCTATTTCTGTGAAGAATATCATTGGTGTTTTCATGGGGATTGCAGTGAATCTGTAGTTCGCTCTGGGGAGTATGGACATTTTCACAATGTTAATTCTTTCAATCCAAGAGTGTGGAATGTCTTTCCATCTTTTTGAGTCCTCTTTAATTTCTTTCAGCAGTGATATGTGGTTCTCATTGTAGAGATATTTCACCTCCTTAGTTAAATTGACTCCTAGGTATTTTGTTATTTGTGTGTGTGTGTGTGTGTGTGACTATGTAAATGGGATTGCTTTGTTGATTTCTTTTTCTGCTAGCTTGTTGTTGAAGTACAAATATGCTACTGATTTTTGGTGTTGATATTGTATCCTGTAACTTAAATTGTTTATCAGCTGTAAGAGTTTCTTTGTAGAGTCTTTAGGTTCTCCTCTATATAAGATCATATAGAGAGTTCACCTTCATCCTTTCCAATCTGGAAAAGATGCCCTTTATTTCTTTCTCTTGCCTGATTGTTCTGGTTAGTATTTCCAGTACTATGTTAAACAGGAGTGGTAAGAGTGGGCATCGTTGTCTTATTTCTGTTCTTAAAAACTGAAAGCTTTTCCCCATCATCAGGATGATATTGGCAGTGGGTTTGTCATATATAGCTTTCATTGTGTTGAGATATTTCTCCAATACCTAATTTGTTGAGAGTTTGTATCATGAAGGGATGTTGAATTTTGTCAAATGTTTTACCTGGGTCTATTGAGATAATTGTATTGTCAGGATATAAATGTAATGGAGGTTTGGAGCATGGAAACTTCTAATAGCTATCTGTTTGTCTATACGACCTCATAGCTGCAAGAACCCAGGGTTCCTTTCTTAGTTCCTTTCTTAGTGCCTTTCTTAGTTCTCAACCCTTATGTGCATGCAAGTGGATGCATGTTTATAGTACTCACAATATCTAGCAAGTTGTATTGTCATGTGAGATGTCCTTTAAAAATTGTTTGTATCTAGGAAGGCGGTATAGCAAAGTACTTAGCAGTGTTTTTATTTGGATCAAGAAAAAATAATTGATTTGAGTCTTACCTCTTCTATTTGTTATGTGACCCAAACAAAATACTAAAAATCTTTTTGGCATGATTTCCTCATTTTTAAAATGTAGATAATAATATTGCCCACTCTTTTAGAAGATGCTTGATCCTTACCTTTCTGTGGTTAGAACTCATTTTGTCAAAACATGTGTGCTCTCTTTCCTTTATTCACTCTATCCAATGGGAATAAGAATTATTGAATTATTGGACTGGTAAGAGTTTGGGAAAATGAAATGTTTCTCCTCCCTTCTTCTTGGGTACAAGTGGCCTTCATGTGGAGAAGACCCTGCCCAGGAGTTGTGAGGGTATCTCCAGCTGACTCCAGAGTTTGGCGTCAACAAACCCACTTGTTTCTCAGAGCAAAATCCATATGCTCCAACTTGGCCTTTTGTCAAGCTGATATTTCAGTTTTTCAATTTCCATTTCTTATTTTTATTTCTTGACATATTCAGAATGTGAGAAGCAGTATCGATGTTATTCAGCCTTTTCAGAGACCCCAATATTCACATTGTAGGACTGTTATTAGTGTTAACTGAAATAATTCAGTTACAGTGCATTTAATAAACTTAAATAAATATTTTGGCTACTGTTACTACAGGTCAGTCTGAAATTAAATATTTGTTAGCCATCAATTGATTACCTGTACTTTAGTTTATGTAACACTTGTAATAAATATTACTTTTTCAAGTGCTTCTAGCCTATCTTAGTTTCAATCAAGTTGAAGCATTTCATTGATAAAAACAGTGTTAATCTGTACTAAGGGCCAAATATTTTTCTCCATTGATTTTTTCAGGAGTAATATAATGTAGTACAAACATGTTGGCCTAACTCATAGACACCCTGGAATCTCCTACATAATCTCTCCTGTCCCAAATTGATTTGTAATATTTGATATACTAAACATGCTGAGAGGCTTAAAATTTTCACCTGGAAAATTGAAATATCTAAACATGCAAACATGGGTTGGCAATGTCCACCACTGCAGGTTCAATAAGATACATTAGAATTTATTTTAAGGTTCTCTAATTAACTTACCCTTCTTTACCTCTTGAGTTGGTATAACCTACAGAGACAGTTCAAGGATCTTCTTTTCTGGGCAAAAAATGCATATTTTTTTATAACTTATTTTTTCCAAAGTATGTTCTCAAGATTTCTGTGTAACTAAAATTTTCCTTTTATTTTATTTGACTAAACATTTTCAAATTACATTGAAACCATTTTTTGCACCTGATAGTTTGGTAGAAAAGTATTTCTTTCCTCTTGACTGTGATCAAAATGCCTGAATTACAATGTTGATGATAACAAAGATAGTAGCAATATTATTGAGTGCTTACTATGTGCCAGGGAGCTTTGTTATTGTTCCTATTTTGCATATAAGGAAGTGGTGACACAGAAAGTCCAGGTAATTTAACTGAGATTTCACAGCTATCCAGTGTGGAGCTAGGATTAGAGCTCAGAGACGTTCCTATTTTTCATATAAGGAAGTGGTGACACAGAAAGGCCAGGTAATTTAACTGAGATTTCACAGCTATCCAGTGTGGAGCTAGGATTAGAGCTCAGAGACTGACTGTAATTAGCATGTGCTCTTAGTGACAGCACCATGCTGTCTCTTGTAACCTGTGTCTCCATATAACAGTGTTGAAAAGACTGAACTCTGCTTTCTTAGACACCTTAATTCTAAAAGTACTTACATAGTATTTCTTTATCCCCTTTGAAGAATATAAACTAGGACATTGTGATAGTATAGTTTGATTATGTGATATCAGTAGAAACAAAAAATCATCATGTTCTGTCCTTAGGCAAAATTAAAAAATGTACATAAGGGCCGGCCCCGTGGCGCACTGGATAGTGCGCCGCTTGGGAAGCGCGGCGGTTATTAGTGTTAACTGAAATAATTCAGTTACAGTGCATTTAATAAACTTAAATAAATATTTTGGCTACTGTTACTACAGGTCAGTCTGAAATTAAATATTTGTTAGCCATCAATTGATTACCTGTACTTTAGTTTATGTAACACTTGTAATAAATATTACTTTTTCAAGTGCTTCTAGCCTATCTTAGTTTCAATCAAGTTGAAGCATTTCATTGATAAAAACAGTGTTAATCTGTACTAAGGGCCAAATATTTTTCTCCATTGATTTTTTCAGGAGTAATATAATGTAGTACAAACATGTTGGCCTAACTCATAGACACCCTGGAATCTCCTACATAATCTCTCCTGTCCCAAATTGATTTGTAATATTTGATATACTAAACATGCTGAGAGGCTTAAAATTTTCACCTGGAAAATTGAAATATCTAAACATGCAAACATGGGTTGGCAATGTCCACCACTGCAGGTTCGATAAGATACATTAGAATTTATTTTAAGGTTCTCTAATTAACTTACCCTTCTTTACCTCTTGAGTTGGTATAACCTACAGAGACAGTTCAAGGATCTTCTTTTCTGGGCAAAAAATGCATATTTTTTTATAACTTATTTTTTCCAAAGTATGTTCTCAAGATTTCTGTGTAACTAAAATTTTCCTTTTATTTTATTTGACTAAACATTTTCAAATTACATTGAAACCATTTTTTGCACCTGATAGTTTGGTAGAAAAGTATTTCTTTCCTCTTGACTGTGATCAAAATGCCTGAATTACAATGTTGATGATAACAAAGATAGTAGCAATATTATTGAGTGCTTACTATGTGCCAGGGAGCTTTGTTATTGTTCCTATTTTGCATATAAGGAAGTGGTGACACAGAAAGTCCAGGTAATTTAACTGAGATTTCACAGCTATCCAGTGTGGAGCTAGGATTAGAGCTCAGAGACTGACTGTAATTAGCATGTGCTCTTAGTGACAGCACCATGCTGTCTCTTGTAACCTGTGTCTCCATATAACAGTGTTGAAAAGACTGAACTCTGCTTTCTTAGACACCTTAATTCTAAAAGTACTTACATAGTATTTCTTTATCCCCTTTGAAGAATATAAACTAGGACATTGTGATAGTATAGTTTGATTATGTGATATCAGTAGAAACAAAAAATCATCATGTTCTGTCCTTAGGCAAAATTAAAAAATGTACATAAGGGCCGGCCCCGTGGCGCACNATCATGTTCTGTCCTTAGGCAAAATTAAAAAATGTACATAAGGGCCGGCCCCGTGGCGCACTCGGGAGAATGCGGCGCTTGAGAGTGCAGCAGCGTTCCCGCCGCGGGTTTGGATCCTATATAGGGATGGCCGGTGTGCTCACTGGCTGAGTGCGGTGCGGGCGACACCAAGCCAAGGGTTGCAATCCCCTTACCGGTCACAAAACAGACAAAAAAAAAATGTACATAATATTACTATTAGAATAAGGATAGTAAGTAAAGTATCTATATGGAAGCCTCTTTAATATACATTTTTTTTTAACAAGGTGAGATTTTGATGTGAAAAGAGAAGTTGGCTAATCACAGGCCGACTCTAAAAAAAAATACTTATTATCAGAATCTGTCTGCAAGCTAAATAAAATAAAAATGGAGAACTTCTCCACAAATTTATCAAAGATGTTTGATTCAATTTGCATTTGAGTAAATATCAAATTTATCATCTATTTGCTTCCAAAATTGTATTGTGTTGTGTTTTTGGAATGTGTAGTTGACACTGGATTGAGAAGCAAAATTATAAAACTTGATGCATAGTTTAATATTTTATTAGGTTTAGGTTTGATATAAATTGTAAATTTGACCCTATAATGTTCCATCCAGAATTGATCTAGAATAGTTAGTCCAAGAAAGCAAGGTGTATTTCTAAAGACATCACTTTACACCAATGCAGCAGAAAATAAGTATCTAGTTTGCCCCTATTCTGGTGAAGGAGAAATTAATATTTTCTTCCTGCCATAGAGTAGAAATATAATTTAATGCTTTTATGGAACAGATTTGAGAACTTCAAGGATAAATCTAGGTCTAAATTTCACCATATATTATCTTGTTTATTTTCAAGCAGAGTTACATGATAAAAATTGTTTTTGATATTCTAAAATGAAAACTGGTAGCCCTTTCAAGGATAAAACTTCCCTAAGGGAAATAAAAGTGTTGGTTCACATTGAGCATTTGCTCAGGTATCAAAATACAGAAGCCAAATGTCCTATAAACGGCAAGGTGCCCTGATAACAATCCTGGAGGCTCAGAAAGATGTGTGTCTGGTAAATGAGGCAGAGGAAAAATCTAGACCAGTGTCAGACAAAAAAAAAAAAAACAAAACAAAACAAAAAAAACCCTACAAGAATAGCACACTGCCCATTGTTCCTGTTGTTTAATGTCATTTCTAAGACTTCAGGGAAACTAGCCCAATAGGTTCAGGTCACACTTCAGTGTCAAAACTGCCATGGATCTAAAAGAAACAAACTTAATTGTCAAGTTCAGAACATGTTCATGTTACTGAGACAACACTGAAGCAATATTGCATTTTGTTTGAGGTTGAGTGTCAAAAGAGCAATTCACATAAGAAAAAAGAAAAGCACATTCTAACAGATTCAGTGCCATGGGAAGCTGTGCATGGAGTGGCATAGGGAGCAATACAATACTTCACTTGCTGGCGAGAAACCTGGACAAACACCTGGCCCTCTGTACCGTAAATGACATCAAAACAGCACCCCAGATAATGATCCAGTTTAGTGTTATCTTTCCCGTTAGAAGAGGATTTCTTAGATGCCATCTGTAAAGTAATTTTTGAATTACCCTTCTTGATAACTTCCTTAATCAATTGAAATTCATGCAAAACGCTTTGCTATTTTTACATAAAAGTCAGAGAGCTTACAGTTACCAATTCCTGGGATGTTTATCTGTTACCCTCTGATAAAACAAGCTAAATTTTGGTTTGAGCATTGTCCCAAACACTTGTCTGTGAAGGCTCTGTCCAATTAACTAAGGAAATATAGGAGCATTATGACAGCCTCATCACAAAATTTTGAAAAGATAAATGTTTTATGCAGAAACAGAGGTACCTTGATCTAGGTCAGAGGTTCATGAAATTAGAGTTGGAGATAAGTAGCATCAGGTTAGGAAGGCAAAGAAACTTCTGGAAGAGGTAAAAAATAAAGTAAATTGAAAAGTTATCCCCTTTCAATTTGAGGCAATATTAGTAAATGAAGAGAGAAGATGCTTGAAGCTTTAAGAAATGTGATACATTAACATTATTTGCTTATTATGTACTTGTTTTGTTTATGCAGAAGAAATCTTGGAGAACTGGCAAGTTCCAATGAACAGGGAGATTTGGAATTGGCCAAGAAGATTGCTCATGGAAGGATACTGACAGGAGAAGGTGTCCCATGTAGCCAAAGCAGACTTAAGCAGTGTATGATAAACTAAACTATGGTAGAAGGGTAGAGGTGAGTTAATAACAAGCAGGGGAATTGTAATATTGCTACCTATCTATCTTTCAAAAAGCAAAATAAGTCCAAAAGTTGGAGAATGCACAATAAGATTAGAATCCTAGAATATCAAGAATTAAGTGAAGTTTTTATTACGATGGTAAAAACAGAAAGAAATTCCTTCAGGATTGGAATGCCTCATGTTGGAATGATTCAGAATGAAACAAGACAACAAACAAAAATAAATAAAAAATACTTAAAGGAAAATTTAGGATTCAGTAAGAACCTAAGAATAAATAAAGGTAAATAAAAAGTTATATATCTCTCTCTTCCTTTACTTTCACTTGTATTTTCTTTGATAGCTAAGAGAGAAGAAGAGTTAAATATACTTATGACAAGTTAAGGTAAGAGACAATAACAAGACTTAGGAGTATGTGGAATTCTGAAGAGACATATACAGCTTCTAGAGTTCCAAAACCATTAAAAATCAAGTAGGTAGAAGAAGGGCCTAAGCACGTTTTTCTTTGAAGTTCTAAAGAAGGAAAAGACTCAGAATGATAAGAGCTGATATTGATAGGAATATAAAATTACAACTTAGGCTTTATTGACTGAAGAATTTGGTCTAAAGCACTACATTAAAAATTTAGAAAATTTTCACATGTAGAAACAGAGGGTGAAGGTCAAACTTTGTTGAACTACAGGATTATGAAAGAGGCAAATCAATCATTTCAACAATACTTATCAAATTTCTTTATAACAAAGTATCTAGAAATACAGAGATGTATAAGGGCTTAGTAAATATTATGTTAATCACAGGAACACAATTCTAGAACATAGAGAAAGGAGAGAATAAATCTGTTGAGGTGTTTAGGGATAGTATGGGGGTGAATGATCCAGTTAGAAGGAAAAATTTATGCCGAGTTTTGTACTAGGAATAGGATTTTGCCTGATGGAGAACACAGAGGATGTGTGTGGAGGTGGGAAGGCGGTCTGAGATTTCTTCTTCCTTTCTTCAGAAGAAATAGCTTGAACAAAGGAAATCAGGAGAGCACAGCTTGTTTAGGGCTCATCAGGCACACCTGTGAGGCCGATGGATGGGATTCTTTGAGGAAGAAGCTGAGCCTGCAGCAGAGACAGAAAGATTGGAGGTCATGTGAGATGGAGTCAGAAAAAGGACATAGGGCTAGTTGGGAACAGGATCTGTACATGTGTGCATGCCTGTGTATGCTGTAGCCTAAACTTGCAAAGCTTCTGAGGGTGATTTGATCTCTTGTGAGTGAGAAGGGGTGAATCTTGAGATCTGGGGCTTATCTGGCACAAAATCAATACCAGCAGAATTTAATATGAGCATGCATGGTATTAAGGAATTAATCGCACAAAAACAGACATAAGAGGTTATCAGACCCAACATTGAGTTTACCTGCAGAGAATAAAGTGTGCTAACATCTGAAGAGGGAGACCAGAGGGGCAATGGTTCACTGGGATTAGAGCTGCTTAGGATCAGAGAGTAAAGTATATTTTGAGTTTTGTTAAGGAATCTTAGCTATATTCTGAAGACCCAAGTCAGAAACAGGAAAGCACACTAGGCTTTGTCTTCCTTCTTGTTTTAATTTCCTTTTATGGGAAAGCATTCAGCCAACAAAAACACTCATGGTGTTTTTGAATCACTCAATTTTGTTTTATCCTTTTTCTTTTGGTAGTTTAAAAAAACAGAGTAGTCCACCACACACATGCACATCTGACACCCTTGTGACTTGTGTTCTGCTTTAGTTGGTGTTTCTTTGCATACGCTCTTGTCACCTCTCTCTCCCTATCAATTTTGTTTTATCCTTTTTCTTTTGGTAGTTTAAAAAAACAGAGTAGTCCACCACACACATGCACATCTGACACCCTTGTGACTTGTGTTCTGCTTTAGTTGGTGTTTCTTTGCATACGCTCTTGTCACCTCTCTCTCCCTAGGTGACGGAGATGCAAAGGATTACTCAAAGCCCATTTCTTCTGAGCAGTGAGAAGCCCTGAAGGGGTTAATTTTCCAGGAACCCTCAAGAGAGAGGCATCCCTCCTTGGGAAAATAACACTGAACTGGGGTCTTCTCCTAGTATTTATTCTCCAGGCCAGAAAGTTATAGAAAAGGAACATAAATAGAGTTATGGCTAAGTATAGTTTAACAATAGAAGCTGGTAACATCAGTGAAATAACAAAGTGACATTCCATACTGCAATTAGTAAAAAGTTTAGTTGGTCCACTAACAAAAGCTTGTTCTTAGCAAACACTTTCTTTCCCTGCAGCAATTTCCTTAGCATATTTACATAATAATCAATCAACTTTCTTAACATATCAATCAGTAGGTTAAAATGCACCAAGGACGTCTGTCCTTGAGCCAGCAATTTTGCTCTTACAATTCTTTATCTACAACAGAGACTTTACCCTGAGGAAATTTTCCTGTCTTTCATAAGCTTAACATTTCTATGTGCAATTTTTAAAAGTTAGGCTAAACCTGAAACTACAGGGCTTTGGAAGCTAGGCCCTGTAAAATACATTTGTTTTATTAATGTTAGTATCCTCTACACCCTCTCTTTGATATCAAAGTGATATATGATATGTGCATGCAGGCCACCACTTTAAGAGTTCCATCAATTGTCAGACATATTGCCTATAGTAGCACAGTAGTAATTCTCACTCTCATTTTGTACATGAAAGTCTAAAGTAGTAGTGAATGTGATATACCACCTTAGGTAGGAACTTAAAACTAAGAGAGAGCTGGTAAATGCCCCATTTCTCTGCACAAAATAGAGAAAACAATGGGCCACTTTTATTCCAGATCTTATTAACCATTAGTCAAAACATACAAAGAAAAGGTGGGGGCAATGCTACTTCCTGAGCTATATAATTCATAAAGTTAGGTCAAAAGTATGTGCTGAAAACTCAGACTTCCTAACTTTTCTATACCAACTGCTTGGTTATAATCATTGCTAAAGTAGGAAGATGGTAAGACATAATGCTCCTCTTGGAATACATTTCAGTTCAGGCAGTCTGTTAGGGGATCTATTTAACTGCTTCTGTCTTATAAAAAAAATTAAATTTTGCTGTAACTGATGGTGTATAAAAGATTGTGATTATACACATTCTATATAAATGCACTATACTGCTATTGAATCTTTCCCAATGTACTGATTCCTTCAAATAATTGCACACAATTTCCTAAAGACTTTGAATTTTAATATGAGAAATACCTATTGTCATTAATCACAATCAATACCCTGAGATTTCTTTGAGTTAAATCACTGTTATGTAGCCAATATTCCATCTCTAAAGAGTCCTTCTTGGGAAGTGAACAAATATTCAGTAGTCTGGATGATCTAAAAGTGTGAATTAAATGAACATTGAGACAATTAAGAACTACCTGTAATATAAAAATATTAAGTTATAGATGGACATTTTATTATTATAAATCCTTTGGGAGTACATGAATGTTCAAGTTGAACTAATACTTAAGAGAAATGGCTTCAAGAATATATTCCAAGCAGGTGTATTAGGTGGTGCAAAGTTCTATTTTTATTTATTGACTGAAAAATCTTTAATTTCTTGTATTGCTGCCAACAAACAAAATTTTCCACATTTTTTGCCACGATTCAGCAAAATACTAGAAGCTAGGCACCACACTGTTAAACCTACTCCTGTTATGCCCAGAACTGAGATCACATTGATGAAGGAGGCACCAGCTTTTTTAAAATAATCCCTTTCATTAGGCTTTACTTGTGGGTTGATGAGAGACAGCTAGACCTTAGTAAAAAAAATTATCAGATTCACTCACTGCCCTCTAAGAAAGATAGAGAAAAGCCAATAAAGAGTGCACCCCAAAAGAGTAGGTTCGAGAATAGGTATATTTTTTATTGGGTATGTATTATCTGGGGGAATAGAAATTAAAAGTGTTAAAGAATTAGGTGCATCCCTCTGGCATGCTGGGTATGAGCTTGGGGAGAGGTGGTGGCAACATACATACGTTTATTATTAATACAGCCTAGTAGACAGAACACACTGAATTGGCAGCTACAGTGCCTAAGTTCTATTTCTAATCCTAATGCTTATATTTTGAATGATGTTGAACAATATCCTGTCATTTTTTAGTGTAAATGTTGTATTAGTCAGGGTTTTTCAGAGAAATAGAACTAACAGGAGATCTAGACAGACAGATAAATAGATAGATACATAGATAGATAGTGTAAGAGGAGATTTATTATGGGAACTGGCTCATGTGATTATGAGGCTGAGAAGTCCCCCAAGAAAGCCAGTGGTGCAATTCAGTCCTAGGCTGAAGGTCTGAGAACTGAGGGGGCCGGGAAAGGTGGCGCTGGTGAGTCCTGGAGTCCAAAGTCCCAAAACCCAGGTGTCCGATGTTCAATGGCAGGAGAAAATGGATGTCTCATCTCAAGGAGGGAGAGAAAAGTTGCTCTTCCTGCACCTTTTGTTCTATCTGGGTCATCAGTGGATTGGAAGGTGCCTGTCCACAGTGGTAAAGGTGGATCTTCCTTACTTAGTTCATTGATTCAAATGCTAATGTCTTCCTGAAACATCTACAAAGACACACCCAGAAATAATATTTTGCCATATATCTGAGCATCCGTTAACCTGGCCAGACTGACATGGAATTAACCATCACAAATGTCTTTGTCTGGGCCGAGCCCATGGCGCACTCAGGAGAGTGCGGCGCTGGGAGCATAGCAGCGCTCGCGCGGCAGGTTCGGATCCTATATAGGGATGACTGGTGCACTCACAGCGCTCACTGGCTGAGCGCGGTGCGGCAGGTCTCAAAAAAAAGAAAAAAGAAAAAGAAAAGAAAATACAAAGTCTATATTCAAGGCAGGCAGAAATAATAACAGCATTCTAGTGAACAAATACCTTACCATTCCATAAAAAGCATTGTTAAATAAAAACCAAAAGAGATACGTTGGAAAAGGAGATGAGACCAATATTTTTCGAGATTCTTTATATCCATGGCACTACACTAAGTTCTTCACTTACAAAATCTTGTTTTATTCTATCAATATCTCTACAAGATTTAAAGAGGTTGCAATATGCCCATTTTATACAGGTGGGTTGATTCTCAAAATGATAACAAATATAATTAAGGAAAAAACACTCTGCAGGCACAGAAATTGTTATAGAAAACACTGAAATGAAAAAGAAAAAGAAAAAAAAGTGGACTGGGACCACTGTAGATGATTATTTCACCTGAGGATTAAACTTCAAATCTTTAAACCTAATGTTTAAATCTCCATTGTTTTAAAAAGTAAGCAATCCATTAACTTTTCTTTTAAATCTATTTCTCAAATGCATTCAACAAAATGGATGTAATCCCTACTTTTTGTGGGGTTTAGGGAAGGCTGGAATTGATTGCTTATACTTTGATCTTGCTTTCAGAAAGCTTACAGTTCAGCAGAGCAGGTCAGCCATGTCAAAAATAATAAAAGTTTGAAGCTAATTATTCTAGCATTGACTGGATACTTTCCTCTGTGCACTGGAAGTCTCCGGTGCTCTTTGCCATGTAGCTTTCCAGCACCTTTTACTATGGGTGTGGTCTATTTTCCTGTCTCACTGATTTGGGTATGAGTGAAATGACTTACCTTGGTCAATGAAATGTGGATGGAAGTAACAGCATGCAAGTTGTCAGCAGAGGCCTTAGGAAGTATCCACTGTGGAATTCCACATAAGCTCCTGTGTTCCTGAGATCCATGGTTAAAACAAGCATTCCACAGTAGCTGTTTCAGTGTAGTTCCCAGATGGAAGACAGATGAAAGATCCTGAACCCCAAAAGAAGTCTGGAATCTAGTCTAACCCAGCTGAGCCCTGCTTAGATCAACGGACCTGCAGCTGATCTGCAGGAGAATATACTGAACGTTTGTTGCTGTAAGCCATTGAGATATTGACATTGTTTGTTATCAGCAAAGCACAATTGATAGAGTTCTCAAACTATTTTTAGCAGGAGACATTTTTCATCTTTTTAAAATTTCAGAACCTTGTACCACTGAATCAGGAGAATAGATTGCATTACAAACATCTTTGACTTTGCTTGTACAAATTAAATATTGTGCAAATTAAATGCTGTGTGATAACCTAGACTAAATTGTCATTCACCAAATGTTTTACAGGTTAACATGTTTCCTCTATTTCTCAGCTTTTAAAAATCATTTTATAATACTGAATTACAAGAATATTGGAATATAGGAATTCTAATAGTAGAGTTGAACATATTCAGTGATATTTTCTATATCAAAGCTTATAAAACCATAACTGAACGATTATGTTATTATTAAACAATCTTACATTACACTCCAATTTTATTTTATTTTCTTATTTTTATTTTTTTATTAATTTTTAACTTCTCAGTATACACTGTAGTCAATTTTCATGACCGTTTACCCATTCCTCTTCCCCCTTTCCCTCCCCCCTACATTATATCTGTTCACTTGTCTTAAAAACTTCAAGGAATTGTTGTGAATGTTTTGTCTTCTTCCTCTCCACACTGTTTGTTTGTGTATTCATTTATTAATTTTTAGCTCCCACAAATAAATGAGAACATGTGGTATTTCTCTTTCTGTATCTCACCTGTTTCACTTAATATAATTTTCTCTAAGTCCATCCATGTGGTTGTGAATGGTAGTATTTCATTCTTTTTTATAGCAGACTAGTATTCCATTGTGCAGATATCCAGATATTCTGGATATTAATCCTTTGTCTGATGGATATTTTACAAATATTTTCTCTCACTCCGTTGGTTGTCTTTTAACTCTGTTGATTATTTCTTTTGCTTTGCAGAAGGTTTTTAGATTGATATAATCCCATTTGCTTATTTTACCTTTAGTTGCTTGTGCTTTTGGGGTCCTATTCATGAAGTTTGTACCCACTCCTACTTCCAGGAGTGTTTCCTCTATGATTTCTTTAAGGAGTTTTATTGTTTCAAAATGTATATATATATATTTTTTTCCTTTTTTGTCTTTTATACTGACTGGTAATGGGATCGCAACCCTCGGTGTTGCGCCCACACTGCGCTCAGCCAGTGAGCGGGAACCGGTCTCCACATGGGATCCGAACCCTCGGCAGGAGCGCTGCCGAGCTCCCAAGCGGCGCACTCTCCAGTGCGTCACCGGGCCGGCCCATCAAAATGTATATTTAATCCTTTAATCCATTTCGAGTTGGTTTTGGTGTAGGGTGAGAGGTACGGATCTAGTTTCAATCTTCTACATATGAATATCCAGTTTCACTGCACCATTTGTTGAAGAGGCAGTCTCTTCTCCAGTGTGTGGACTTACAGCCTTTGTCAAAGATCAGATGGTTGTAAGTATATGGGTTGATGTCTGGATTCTCTATTCTATTCCATTGATCAATGTGTCCGTTTTTTGTTTTTTTTCCCTTTTTGTCTCTTTTTTCGTGTCCGGCAATGGATCGCAACCCTCAGTGTTGCGCCCGTACCAGACCGGGACCGGCAACGGGATCACAAACCTCGGTGCTGCGCCCACACCTCACTCAGCCAGTGAGCGGGAACCGGTCTGTATGTGGGATCCAAACCCTCGCCTCCGCGCTCCCAAGCGGCGCACTGTAGCAGTGTGCCACCGGGCCGGCCCCATGTGTCCGTTTTTATGCCAGTGCCATGCTGTTTTGATTATTATACCTTTGTAACATAGTTTAAAGTCAGGTAGTGTTATTCCTCCAGCTTAATTTTTTTTGTTCAGGATTGTGTTGGCTATGCATGGTCTTTTGTAATTCCATATAAATGTCTGGATAGTTTTTTCTATTTCTGAGTAAAATGTCATTGATTTTGAAGGGGATTGCAGTGAATCTGTAGATCACTTTGGGTAATATAGACATTTTCACAATGTTAATTCTTCTGATCCAGAAGCATAGGGTATCTTTCCATCTTCTTGTGTCCTCTTTAATTTCTCTCAACAGTGGTTTGTAGTTGTCTTCATAGAGATTTTTCACATCTTTGATTATCTTTATTCCTAAGTATTTTATTTTTTGGTGGCTATTGTAAATGGGCTAGATTTCTTGATTTCTTTTTCTGCATGTTCACTGGTGGAGTATAGAAATGTTACTGATTTTTGTGTGTTGATTTTGTATCCTGCAACTTTGTTGAAATCACTTATCAACTCTAGGAGGTTTTTGGTAGAAGCTTTAGTCTGTTCAATGTATAGGATCATATCATCCACAAACAGGGACAGTTTGACTTCATCTTTTCCAATCTGGATGCCCTTTATTTCCTTCTCTTCTTTGATTGCTCTGGCTAGTACTTCCAACACTATGTTGAATAGGAGTGGTGAGAGTGGGCATCCTTATCTAGTTCCTGTTCTTAAGGAAAAAGCTTTCAGCTTTTCTGCATTCATAATGATATTAGCAGTGGGCTTATGATATATGGCTTTAATTGTGTTGAGATTCTTTACATCTATACCTAACTTATAGAGAGTTTTTATCATGAAAGAATGTTGAATTTTGTCAAATGCTTTTTCAGCATCTATAGAGATGATCATATGGTTATTGTCTTTGCTTTTATTGATGTGGTGTATCACATTCATTGATTTGTATATGTCGAACTAACCTTGCATCCCTAGGATGAATCCCAAGTGATCATGGTGTATAATTTTGTGTATAAGTTGCTGTATTCTGTTAGCTACAATTTTGTTGAGGATTTTTTTGCATCTATATTCATCAAGGATATTGGCCTGTAGTTTTCTATTTGTGATGATCCTTGTCTGGTTTTGGTATCAGGATGATGATTGCCTCATAGAATGAGTTTGGGAGAATGGCCTCTGTTTCAATATTTTGCAACATTTTGTAGAGAATTGGTATCAGTTTCTCTTTGAAGGTTTGGTAGAACTCTGCAGTGAACCTGTCTGATCCTGGGCTTTTCTTTGTCGGGAGCCTTCCGATAACAGCTTCATCCTCTTCTATTGTTATTGGTCTGTTCAGATTTTCTATATCTTCTTACCTCAGCCTTGGTAGTTTGTATGTGTCCAGAAATTTATCCATTTCCTCCAGATTTTCATATTTGTTGGCATATAGTTGTTTATAGTAGTCCCTAATGATTTCTTGTATTTCTGAGTTGTCAGTTGTAATATCATCTTTTTCATTTCTGATTTTTGTTATTTGGGTCTTCTCTCTCTTTTTTGTTAGTTAGCCTTGCTAAAGGTTTGTTGATTTTATTAATCTTTCCAAAAAAACAACTTTTTGTTTCATTGATTTTTTGTATTGTTTTTTGCATTTCTATTTCATTTAGTTCTGCTCTGACTTTTATTATTTCTTTCCATCTACTAACTTTGGGTTTGGATTGTGCTTGTTTTTCTATATCTTTAACGTGAAGTGTTGGGTTGTTTATTTGCCATCTTTCCATTCTTCTGAAGTAAGCATGTAATGTGATAAATTTCCCTCTTAGTACTGCTTATGCTGTACATACCCACAGGCTTTGGTATGATGTGTCATTAATTTCATTAGTTTCAAGAAATTTTTTGATTTCTTGTTTAACTTCTTCTTGAACTCATATTTCATTAAGTAGAATCTTGTTTAATTTGAATGTGTTTGTATATTTTCCATATTTTTGTTTGTTATTGATTTCTAATTTTAATCCATTGTGATCAGAAAAAATACATGGAAAAATTCCAATTTTTTGAATTTGTTGAGACTTGCTTTGTGACCTAACATGTGGTCTATCCTGGAGAATGTTCCATGTGCTGATGAGAAGAATGAATATTCTGAGTTTGTTGGGTGGAATTTTCTGTAGATTCCTGTCAAGTCCAATTGGTCTAAAGTGCTGTTTAGATCTTGATTGTGTTTCTCTATTGATTTTTTGCCTAGATAATCTGTCCAATGTTGAGCGTGGGGTGTTCAGGTCCCCCACTATTATGGTGTTAGTGTCTATTTCATTCTTTAGATCTAATAGAGTTTGCTTTATAAATCTGGCTGCTCCAACATTGGGTGCATATATATTTATGGTTGTTATGTCTTCTTGATGGATACATCCTTTTATCATTATATAGTGGCCTTCTTTATCTCTTTTTATAGTTTTTGCTTTAAAGTCTATTTTATCTAATATAAGAATAGCTACTCCAGCTCAATTTTCATTTCTATTTGCATGATATATCTTTTTCCATCCCTTCACTCTTAGTCTATGTGTGTCTTTACAGGTGAGGTGAGTCTCCTGAAGGCAGCATATTGTTTGGTCCGTCTTTTTAATCCAGTCAGTCAGTCTGTATCTTTTGAATGGGGAATTTCATCCCTTTACATTTAGAGTTGTTATTGAAAGGTGTTGATTTCCTCCTAGCAATTTATTGCCTTTTTTTTTTTAGATGTCTTAAGTACCTTTTGTTCCTTTCTTCCTAATTTTCTGTTTTCTGCATTTGTCGTTTTTTTGGGGTGGTAGATAAACCATGTTTTCTCTTTATAGTTAGCATTTTTGTTTTGCTGGCAGATTTTGTTCTTTCTTGAGTATTCATGGTGGTGATGGTTGTTTTGTGGTATCAAACCCAGAACTTCCTTGAGAATTTCTTGTAAGGCTGGTTGTGTGGAAGTGAACTCCCACAGTTTTTGTTTGTCTGAGAAATGTACTATTTGACGTTCATTTCGGAAGGATAGCCTTGCTGAGTGAAGTATTCTTGGCTAGCAATTTTTGTCCTTTAGTATTTTGAATAGATCATCCCATTCTTTTCTGGCTTTTGGGGTTTCTGATGAAGAGTCTGATGTTATTCTGATTGAGGCTTCCTTATAGGTGACTTGCTACTTCTGTCTTGCAGCTTTTAAGATTCTCTCTTTGTGTTTTAGTTTTGCCAGTTTGACTATCACATATCTTGGAGAGGACTTCTTTGGGTTGAATATGTTAGGGGATCTTTGGGCCTACTGAATCTGGAGATCTGTGACTGTCCCTATACCTGGGAATATTTCTGCTATTATTTCATTGAACATACTTTCAATGCCATTTCCTTTTTCCTCCCCTTCTGGAATACCCATAATTCAGATGTTTGATCACTTAAGGTTGTCTGTTATGTCTCTTAGATTTTCTTCAATTTTTAAAATTCATTTTTATTTTGTCTGGTCTGCCTGCATTTGTTCAAACAGCCTGTCTTCGAGGTCAGAAATTCTCTCTTCTGCTTCTTCTAGCCTGCTGGTTAGACTCTCTGTTGTGTTTTTTATTTCATTGAATGAATCCTTCAGCTCCACAAGCTCTGCTACATTCTTTTTCAAGGCACTGATTTCTTTGTACATTTCTTCTTTCAGATCCTGTAAATTTTTTCTCATTTCATTGTGTTGTCTAATTGAGTTTTCTTGTATCTCATTTAGTTTCCTTAAAATTGTTGCTCTAAATTCCTTGTCAGTCATTTCAAAGACTTCCTGTTCTATAGGATTTAGAATTTGAGAGTTACTATTTTTCTTTCATGGTGATGTACTTTCTTGATTTTTCATATTTCTGTTAACTTTCCTTTGTTTTTTGTCATTGTGGCAGGGGGTATCACAGTCCACTCATTTCACCCTTATGTCTGGCTTGGATTCCAAAGGGACTGCAATTCTGGGCAACAGGAACTAACCTGGGCTGGGGGGTCCCACGATGCCTGTCTTTTCCAGCATGGCTGTCTCAGGGCATGTGAGCCCAGAGGCTTTTAATTCTCTCTAAGTGGTGGGGACTGACCTGGGCTGGAGGTCCCACAGTGCCTGCTTTTTCTGGTACAGCTGTCTCAGGGTGTGTGGCCCTGAGACTCTTAAATCTCTGTAAGTGGTGGGGACTGACCTGGGCTGGAGGTCCCAGGGCTCCTGTCTTTTCCAGTGCAGCTGTCTTGGGTGTGTGGCCCAGAGACTCTTAAGTCTCTGTAAGTGGTGGAGACTGACCTGGGCTGGAGGTCCCCAGATGCCTGTCTTTTCCGGCTCGGTTGTCTCAGGGTTTGTGGGCCCTGCATCTCTCAGGCCTCTGTAGGTGGCAGAAACTGGCCTGGACTGGGGTCCTGTGGCACATAGCTCCTGTCTCTTCCAGTGCAGATCTCGTATCTCCTACTGCTGCTTTTTAATAGCTGCAAGTTGGTTGCTTTGTGGGAGAGAGTGACACAAGGAACCATCTACTCTGCCATCATGACTGGATTCTAACTTACACTACAATTTTAGATTTCATAAATCTTACTAAATCTATGTGAAGAGGACTATAGAAGGCTCTGTTAGCTTTCTTTCTATTTGAAGTATAAAATCAGTAGTGTATTGCCCTAAATCATAAGTGTTTTATTTTGGATTGGTGCTTCCTGGCTTTAAGAGCTATGTGGCATATAAACCATTCTATCTTGTTAAAATGCATATTCTAATTCAGTAGCTCCAGGGTAGAGTCTGAGGTTCCACATTTCTAACAAGTTTCCAGATTATGCTGATACTTCAAGTCCATGGAATGTGTACATTGCATAGCAAGGTCTTAGAATATTTCTTAGACAAACAAAAAGTCCAAAAATATATATGTGAAAGGCAGATTGCTTTAAATGAGTATGGACATACTATGTATTGCACAGAATTAAAGAATAATCAAAGGGTTGAGAACATAGCCTTTATCACAGATATGTTTCAGCTAATATGAAACTTAACTACCATTAAACTTAATGATATTAAACCTAACTACCATTAATTTTTTTAATAAATAAACTGGAATTTTCAATTAACATTACTCTCTTTTGCTAACTATTATTTCAGGATGGCCAAACATTTTATATCTTTATCTGGTATCTATATGTATGTCTGAAAGAATATAAATGAAACTGTTTTAAGTATTAAGAGCATGTTTAAAAATAGTAGGAAATAATGATTTTGTTATGTGACTTCCTGAGCATGCTTTCTTTTGTTTGTTTGTTCTACTAACAGGAAAGAAACAGGGAAACAGGAAAGAAAAGGGAATGCAATAGAAATAATAATCTTCCTATAGAAGATTAATTAGAAGATTAATTAATTCACGACTAATTTTTTAACAGGAATTATGATTTTAGTTGACAGGGGCAAAATATTTAGTGTCTCGCAAATTATGAGTAAATTTCATTTTATTCCAGATCTTATTTGTATTGTATTATTTCTGAAAGCCATGGCAAATTGTGGAAGTCGTTTTTTCCACCTCTATGCTTCTGA
The DNA here is from genome assembly GCF_000696425.1 of Galeopterus variegatus. Lineage (NCBI taxonomy): Eukaryota > Metazoa > Chordata > Mammalia > Dermoptera > Cynocephalidae > Galeopterus > Galeopterus variegatus. Next base: position 100,311 of record NW_007732350.1, on the reverse strand, counting down.
TACATCCTTTGTAACTTCACCCAAACTTGGCTTACTCTTTGTCCCCAGAAACTTTAGGTTTTCTGCACATGATTTTTTACTCTGAGTTCAAATAGAAGCATACATCCCTAAAGTCTCATATTCTACAAAACAAAAAACAGAAACAAAAGCTTTTTGTTCCTTGGGCTCTGATAACCCTGAGATGTCCTTTTGTTCTTTATTTTCTTCTGACTGTATGATCATCTTACTCTCTTTTCTTGCTTTCCTTTTGCTCCTTGGCTTGCTGCAATCTGGTTTCTGCACATATGCACGACTAAAGGTCTAGTACTAGAGAGCACCTTAATGTTTTATTGATAGTTCAATTGCATTCCAAGTTTTTCTCATGTTCTGTTGAATTTCAGGTCATTGCTGCTATCTTCCTTCTTGGGACTGATAGAGACTAGTTTCAACTCCAGCTTGTTTCTTCCTTCATTGACAGACTCTTCTCTGTTCCTCCCTCATCACCTCTTCAATCAGTGAGGAGGGCTGTTAATTTTCCCCTTTCTCATTTCCTAATCTCACATCCAGTTCATTTTTCACTTACAGCACACATCTCTGAAAGCTTTACCTTTTCAGTCTTGTCCCAAGAAACTATCTTCACACTGACAACAAGGTACAATTTTCTGCAATACAAACCTGATCATGTGAGTCCTCTATTTAAAACATTTTTGAGACTTCTACAGTATAAAACCCAAGCTTCCACATAGGTAGTTATTGGCTTCTGCTTACCTTTCGAAGCTGGCTTCTCACTCCTACACCTCATACGCTTTCCACAAACTATAGTAAATTACTTCTGTCTCTAAATGCATAATTGATTTTTAAAATCCAACTTTGTCATAGATAAAAATCATCTACTTAAAAATATAATGAATAAAACACTTAAACAGAAGCAACAAAATGATAAAGCCCCTAGGAATAAACTCAATAAGAAATACATAATGTCTATGTGAATAAAACTTGAAAATACTGAAGGGACTGAAAAGAAGTTTTGAATAGATTAGTTTGCATAGGGAGATTCAATGTTATAAATATGTAATTTCTCCATAATTTGTACATTTAATATGGTCCAACTAAAATGAAGTAAATGTATTCTAAAATTCACGTGGAAAAATAAACTTCAAGAATGGCAATAACATTGTAGAAAGGTTGACTTATGAGATATGGAAAAAGATTAATTATAGCAAACAGTAAAATATAAATAAATAAACCAAGGAGTAGGTAATGAGCAGAAGAGGTGCTCAGTAACTGTGTAGCGTATTTCCATTATTTTATTATATTTATGTTCAGTAACAAATAGGATTGTCTTGAAAAATAACCTAACTTTATGCTTTATGCTCTTGGAGGTTTTAATTGAACAAGGCATCCCGTGATATGTCAGTCCCGCCTGTCTCCAGCACTGCTCAGCTGAGGACAACTGATGATTCACACCTTCAGGTCTACCCCACTAAGTTTCTAAATCAGTTTTGAGTGCATGTCCTACCCCTTCCAGTGTTCAATTAAATACGTTACCCTGTTCCCTATTAGGCAAGGTTGGACATACGCATCCCGATACCCAGTGAACTACAACCTGCTTGGACTGCTCTACTGGTTCTTTCTCTATGACTGTGCTTCACTCTCAGTTCTTAATGAGCATTCAGGTTACCCTATTGTAACTACAATGGAGTTATAGTGGGTCGATAGTATCCCTGGTTAGTGCAACCTCCCATTTCCATGGACGTCAGACCTCGTCCCTAACCCCCACTTGCTGGCTGTTGTGTGCTCCAAATGGTGCAGCTCACATAGAACAATTAGGCTTCTTCTTCCTGAAATGAGAGACTCATCAAAGCTTAGGTACTACCAACTCCCATCATAAAACTGAGCTCCTACTTTATTGCTTGTCAAGACCCACTTCAAGTTTCTAAAATCAATTTAGTTACTAAATAAGATTGCTTCCATCACAGTCTTTATTTTGATGAGATTCCCCTGGCTTTGACTGTGTTAGGGGCCCATCTCATTTCCCCTTTGTTGTTCTCACAAATATATTAACTGTATCCATCTCATTAGCCTTGTTGCTTTTATTATTTCAATTTATGCCTCAGGAAAAATGAGAAATTGTGTGTTATGACTCTGGCTAGTTCACAAATTGTTGAAATAGTGGATATTAAATTTCTGAATGCCTGGGATCTACAAAAAAACTCATACATAGAAGTAAGCAAAGTAATTTTTGGATACCGGTTAAGGCTCTAACATCTAGAAAAAAATCCTTCACTGTATGTTGTAATTTCAGGTATTCTATATTTAGAGAGATATTCATTCATGTCCTGAAGATTTTGATGTTATCCAGAGGCCATAATTTAAGGTATTATTAACCAATGCTTAGCTTAGAAATCAGCTGACAGATGTGACATTCAGTGACTAGTGGAAACGGAGTGAGGACAGACTGTGAAAGGAGCTTTGGTAGGGTTCCAGAGGCAACCATCAATTAGTTGTCTACTTTCCCGTGTCATCCAAGGAAACTTTAGTTTTTAAGATAAAGGCTAGCAGAAATAACTAAAGCAATACACATTTCTATAAAATAATACAAAAAGGTGATGTTAAATCAAGGTAAATGGTGATGGAATGTTATATACACACAATCATGAATTGACGTGGTAAAGACCAAATCTGTGAGTCTGAGTCCAAAAAGCCCTCTTATTTGAGATTGTTCAGATAAGACAGGGAGGATGAAATCTGGACTTATGGTTGTGCTGTATTTCACCTGAAAAGCAATTCAACTTCAGCACTTTTGTTTCTTCCCAAGAATTTGTTAATGAAAGAGGGGTTAATTCAAATTTGAGACATGACTTTTATGCATTGTATTAATGCAGTATATGATATTTTGCAGTGAATCAAATTGCAAAACCTCTGATGAACTATATTAAAAATGTAGCTGGAAATAATCTGGGATGTGAAATATGATACGTAATGATTTTTTTAGCTTTGTATTTTAGAATTTTACAAGACTATCTCCAGAACATGCTTACTTTCTCCTCTTATACAGTCTCACCGGTGATCCTTTGCTATCAATGCTCTTTCTGGTCTCATTAATATAGTGCTGAACACCTTATTACTCCACAACTATAGCTGTGAGAAAGTTATGCCCTTAATTTTCTAGCGCGTGAGACTCTAATATCAGCCCAAACATTGTATCTTTAATCACCAAAGAGATGTTCTGTGGAACTAAATTGTTTGTCATGTGTATGTGTATGTTGTGTGTGTATGTATATGTGTGTATGTGTGTGATATATGTGTGTGTGTGGTGTGTGTGTATGTATGTATGTATGCTTGTGGTGTGTATATCTGTGGTGTGCAGTGTATGCGTGTGTGCGTGTGAGACAGAAAGAGAAAGAGAGGAGAGAGAGCATGTTTGTGTGGGTTTTCCTCTCTTCATATGTTTTCTTTGTTCTACTGATGTTTCCATAGATTCAAATAATCAGGGCTGGCTGGTTAGTTCGTTTGGTTAGAGTGCAGTATTATAACACCACGGTCAAAGGTTTGAATCCCTTTACTGGCCAGCCACCAAAAACAACAACAAAGTAATCAGAGATGAAAGAGGGAGAAACTACAAAATTAGGAAATTAATTAATGTAGATGGTTAGTTCGTTTGGTTAGAGTGCAGTATTATAACACCACGGTCAAAGGTTTGAATCCCTTACTGGCCAGCCACCAAAAACAACAACAAAGTAATCAGAGATGAAAGAGGGAGAAACTACAAAATTAGGAAATTAATTAATGTAGTATAGAGTTTTCCATGTAAAGGGGCATTTGCATTTACAGTATAACAAAGAGTATTTGGCTATGGGTTGAAGGGCTCTCAAAAGGTCCCTTCAATTATATCCCATCCCTTTAGGGTATGTTTTGTTGTCTAGCAAAGGTAAATACCCATACATGTACATATTAAGTGGCATTCAATAAATATGACCTTAGGGGGAATTAGGTCTTAATTAGTGTGAATTAAATCTTTGTCAAAATAAAAGACAGCTATGGAAAAACCAAGTTTTACTAACAGTGGGAAAGAGAAAAGAGAAGCGTAGGGACTGAAAAAACAAAAGACCAATAGTACAAAAGAGCCAAACAGAGAGGAAATGGAGAGAGATTTTAAATATATTTTGACCTGTGAAAAGCATAACGGTGTTCAACCTTTCAGGTCCATCACATGTGAAGTCAGAGCATGCCCAGAAGTAGTGATGATGTCTTCTACAAGTGAGAACTGAGCAATTTCAGGTCTTCCATAGGAGCTGACAAAACACTCTAAGATGAGTCTTGGTAAAAATTATGTCTATTTAGTATTGGCTACTAAATTTATATTTCAGTCTTAGGTGATTTTTTTGAATCAAAGGAACTAGCTGTGAGTGGTACAAGCAGCTAAATTCAGCTAGTTCCTTAGAAGACAATGAAAATTTGGAAATTGGACACTTTAGAGCTCTAGGAGTTTTTTTGCTAGAAGTTATGGGTTTTTCTATACATAGGATCATGTCATCTGTGAACAGTAACAATTCGACTTTGTCTTTTCCTATTTGGATGCCCTTAATTTCCTTCTGTTGCCTAATAGCTCTGGCTAATACTTCCAAAAATATGTTGAATAGGAGTGGTGAGACTGGGCATTCTTGTCTTGTTCCTGTACTGAAAGGAAAAGCTTTCAGTTTTTCTTCATTCAGGATCATGTTGGAGGTGGGTTTGTCATATATGGCTTTTATTGTGTTGAGCTATTTTCCTTCTATACCTAGTTTTCTGAGAGTCTTTATCATGAAGTGATGCTGAATTTTGTCAAAGGCTTTTTCTGCACCTGTTGAGATAATAATGTGGTTTTTGTCCTTGCTTTTGTTGGTGTGGTGTAGCACATTTATTGATTTGTGTACATTGAACCATCCTTGAATCCCTGAGATGAATCTCACTTGATCATGGTGAATAATCTTTTTGATGCACTGTTGTATTCTGTTTGTTAATATCTTGTTGAGGATTTTTGCATCTGTGTTCATCAAGAATATTGGGAAGTGCGTCAGGAAGTAGGACTGGGAACTGAAAAGCTCCTGCACATCACAGAGAACAATCAACAGAGTCTAAAGACAACCTACTGAATGGGAGAAGATATTTGCAAACTATATATCTGACAAGGGATTAGTATCCAGAATATACCTGAAACTCAAACAACTTCAATGTAAAAAGACAAATAACCCAATTATAAATTGGGCAAAGGAACTGAATAGACATTTTTCAAAGGAAGACATACAAAGGGGCAACGGGTACATGAAAAAAATGCTCAACATCACTAATCATCAGAGAAATGCAAATCAAAACCACTATGAGATATTATCTCACCTCAGTTAGACTGGCTATTTTCAAAAAGACCAAGACTAACAAATGCTGAGAGGATGTGGAGAAAAGGGAACTCTTCTACACTGTTGGTGGAACTGTAAACTAGTATTATCTGTAAACGTAGTATAGCAATTATGGAAAACAGTATGGAGGCTTCTCAAACAACTACAGATAGAACTACCATGTGATCCAGCATTTCCACTTTTGGCTACATACTCAAAAGAATGGAAATCATCATGTCAAAGGGATACCTACCTGCATTATCATGTTAATTGCAGCTCTATTTACAATTGCCAAGATAAGGAACTAACATAAATGTCCATCAGTAGATGACTGGATAAGGAAAATGTGGTATATGTACAAGTGGGATGCTACTCAGCCATAGAAAAAGCACAAAATTCTTCCAGTTGCAACAACATGGCTGAGCTTGGAGAAAATATGTTTAGTGAGGTAAGTCAGGCACAGAAGGAGAAATATCTCATGTCCTCACTTATAAATGGGAAAAAGAAAGAAAGAAAGAAAGAAAGAAGGAATGAAGGAAGGAAGGAAGAAAGGAAGGCTTGGAGAAAATATGTTTAGTGAGGTAAGTCAGGCACAGAAGGAGAAATATCTCATGTCCTTACTTATAAATGGGAAAAAGAAAGAAAGAAAGAAAGAAGGAATGAAGGAAGGAAGGAAGAAAGGAAGGAAAGAAAGAAAGAAAGAAAGAAAGAAGGAAAGAAAGAAAGAGAAAAAGAAAGAAAGAAAAAAAGAAAGAAAGGAAGAGAGAGAGAGAGAAAGAAGAAAATAAATAAAGACCACAAAAATACTTGAACTTTCAGAAGGAGAGAACAGACATATAGTTAATAGAGGGGGAAAAGGGGAGGGGGAGGGGGTTAAGGAATGATTGGGTAAGGGACACAAAGAGTAATTGCAATTTGTAATGATGAAAATTAATCCATTTCTGTTGCTTATAACAAAATACCTGGAACTGGGTAATTTATAAAGAAAATGAAATTTATTGCTTACAGTTTCTTAGGCTGGGAAGTACCAAGTCCAGGGAACACAACTGGTGAAAGTCTTGGTGGTGGTGAGAGTGATGGTGGGGTATCACACTGTGATATGGCAGAACAGAGAGAGAAAGAGAGACTAACCTCCTCATTCACTCTCTTTTTAAAACCCTCAGAACCACAACACATGACCACCATTTTTAGTCCATTTACTGTAGTGTGGTCCTATAACTTAATCACCTGTTCAAAGCCTGACCTTTCAATGACCGTAATAGGATTTCCCACCTCTTAATACTGTCACAGTGAGATCCAGTTTTCTGGGGGACACTCAATCCAAGGAATTTTGCCCCTGGCCTCCCCAAACTCATGAAACTCATGTCACTTTCACATACAAATACATTTATTCAATCCCCAAGGTCTTAAATTGTTTCATCTCAATAGTCCAAAGTTCCAAGTCCCATCTGTGAATCCAAAACAAGTTATCTAACTTCCAAGATATGGTGATGGAATAAACAAAGGATACATATTCCCATTCAAAAAGTGAGAAGTAGGCCAAAAGAAAGGGGTAACAGGTTGAACAATTCTGAAACCCAGCAGGGTGTGCATTGAATTTTATAGCTGGCAAATCATGTACCTTGACTCCATGTTTGATGCCCTCTGCAGTCTGGTGCTGGGGTTGGATCCACAAGTCCTTAGGCAGCTCTACTCCCATTTTTTTTCTGGTCTGAAGACATGCCTCAGCTCTCACAGTCTGGTGTTGCATGCTGGTAGCTTTGCAATTCTGGAGTCTCCATGGTGGTCCCACTCTCCTGGCTCCAGTAGGCATGGGATTGATGGGGTTTCTCTGCTGCAACTCTGACTCATGTTTCTGCTTTACATTGCTCAAAGGAAGGCTCTATGTGGTGAATCTGTCCCCGTGACAGATCTCTTCCTGGGCCCCTCAGATCTCTTCCTGGGCCCCCAGGCTTTTCCATACATCCTTTGAAATTGGGGTGGAGGATCCCAAGCCTCCACAGCTCTGGCATTCTTTGAGCCTACAAATTTAACATCACATGGATGCTGCCAAAGCTTCTGGCATGTGTCTTTCAATGCTGTGGATCCAGCCAAACCTGGAGCCAATTTAGCCACAGCTGGAGCTGGGGTGCTGGTGCTGGAAGCAGCTTCCCAAGGTGTGCCTGAGCAGCCAGCCCATGGAGGTAACTTCATGCCTGTTCCCCAACACCATTCTGTGCCCCTAGACCTCTAGACCTGTAATGGAAAACTCAGAACTCCAGATCTCCGAAATGCCTTCAGGACCTGTCTCACACTGTCTTTGTATTAACACCTGGCTGCCTCATAGCCATGCTAATGTCTTCAACAACCAGTCCTTTTACTACGCCACTGGATTTTTACCCTGAAAATGCTCTCTGCTTCTCTACCATATGGCAAGGCTGCAAATTTTCTAAATCTTTACATTCTGCCTCCCTTTTAAATTCTGGCTTTACATCATGCCCTTGCCACCACGACTCAGTGTAGGCTGATACAAGCAACCATATAGCTACCTTAATGCTTTGCTGCTTAGAAATTTCTTCCACCAAATACTCTGGTTTATAACTCCTGAATTCTAACTTCTGCAAGGTCTTATGGCATGGACACTATGCAGCTAAGTTCCTTGCCAGTTCATACCAAGGGTGATCTATGCCCCAGTTCCCAACAAGTCCCTTCTCATTTACCTCTGAGACCTCTTTATAGTGGTGTTTATGGTCCATATTTCCATAAATATTCTGGTTGCCACCATTTAACCAGTCTCTAAAACATTCCAAACTTTCCCTGTTTTTCTTGACTTCTAAACTTTCACAGCATCTAGTCTTTTTCTAACCTGTTCCTCTAAATTCCTCCAGCTTCTTATCAATATCTGCTGTCACCTCTCCCCCAGGGTGATGGAGATGCAAAGGATTACTCAAAGCCCATTTATTCTGAGCATTGAGAAGCCCCAAAGGGGTTAATTTTCGAGGAGGCTTCAAGAGAGAAGCATTCCTTGGAAAAATAATACTGAACTAGGGTCTTCTCTCAGTATTTATTCTCCAGGCCAGCAAGTTACAGAAAAGGAACATAGGTGGTTACAAAAAGAACAGTAAGGTAATTGTCATGGCAACAATCATTAAGTTTAGCTGCACCAAGGACATCAGCCCTTAGAGCCAGCAATTTTGCTGTGTTACAATTGTTTATCTACAACAGAGACTTTAGCCTTGGGAAAGTTTCCTGTCTTTTGCAAGCTTAACATTTTTAGGTGGAATTTTTAAAAGTTAGGCTATAGCTGAAACTACAGGGCCTTGGAAGCTAGGCCCTGTGAAATACATTTGCTTTATAAATGTTAGTATACTCCACAATCTGTTCCAAAGCTGCTTCCACATTTTCAACTATTTTTTACAAACCACACCCCAGTTCTCTAGTATCAATTTTCTGTATTAGTCCATTTCTGTTGCTTATAACAAAATACCTGGAACTGGGTAATTTATAAAGAAAAAGAAATTTATTGCTTACAGTTTTGTAGGCTTGGAAGTCCAAAGTCCAGGGAACACAGATGGTGAAAGTTTTGGTGGTGGTGACAGTGACAACAGGGTATCAGATTGAAAAATATCAGAGCAGAGAGAGAAAGAGAGACTAACCTCCTTATTCACTCTCCTTTTAAAGCCCTAAGAACCATGCCATGACCACCATGGCATGGTCCTATAACCTCACCACCTCTTCAAGGTCCCATCTTTCAACTACCATAACAGGATTGTCCTCCCTCTTAACACTATCACAGTGGGGTCAAGTTTTGAGGGGGCATTCTATCCAAGGCACATGCTAATAATATTTATTTGATTATCACCTACTGTACACAAATGCTGATAGTCAATCTGTATTCTGTAAATATCTATAATCAAAAATAAATATTTTAGAAAAAAATTTTAAAAATAAACTATTTGTTAACATCTTTTGAATCCTTATCATGTCCCACCCCAGTATCACTTTTGTTTCAACCAATAATTCTATTATTTCCCCCAAATTACATGTTTTTTGATGTGTTTTGATTATTTATTCATTGCCTTTTTTCTTTTCAGTGTAATTCCTACTACAACCTCTGAATGCTAATCAAAAGGGAAATTAGTTGGTCATGTTTAAATAGAAAATTACCATGATCTGAAAGGATGCATTTAGGACACACTCATTACTGTATCATACTGTTGTATTTCAGGTGTAGCAGATGGTATGTAATGGCTGCCCATAAATGAGACAGAATGGCTTGACTTTCATGGTGGCAGGAGTGTGGGGAGTCTGTATGCATTAGCTTTCATTAAGCATCACTCAACATAATACTATCTAATCTCGTCAATCAACTATATTCGCTCCATTAGTTTAATTAAAGGCACAATGTTTAAAGGTGAGAAACCTGATGATAAATTAAAATTTTTCTAAACATATACATTTCATAGTTGTTTCTATGAAATTAGCAGCCATAAAAAAGCAATGGTGATTTATTGCTTCAAAAAAAGATAAGAAGATAAAAGAAATAAAACCAAAATAAACAAAACTTTTCTGGCTCCCCCTCTCCTTCATTCTTAACATCCAATCAGTCATCAATTTCTGCTCGTTCTTCCTTTATGTTTTCTTACACTTTTGTATTTTCTTATGTAGTCCTACTGTTATGCTTCTCTTTCACATCTATATTCCATACAAATGTGAAAGAGACTATTTCAACAGGCCTATTGTAATAATTTTTTAACATCCCTTGCTGCCACTAAATATAATACTCTTTCAAAAATGTTTGTTTTTTTACTTATTTTTAATTGACACATATTGATTGTACTTATTTATGCAGTACAGAGCTATATTTCAGTACATGTATAAAATGTAGGATAATCTTATCAGGATAATTAGCATATTCATCATCACAGAACTTTATTTTTTTTTTTTTGTGATGAGACTATTTGAGCTCCTCTCTTCTAGCAATTTGGAAACAAAATAAATTATTGTTAATTATAGACATCGAGCACTGTAGACCAGTAGAACTTATTTTTCCTCTCAAGCTATAATTTTGTATTCCCTGTGCCCCCTCTCCCTACCCTTTCTTACCTCTAGTAATCACAGTTCTACTCCCTACTTCTTTAGGCTCAACTTTTTTGTGGCTACTACATATAAGGGTACTTCAAAAGGTTCATGGAGAAATAGACTTAAAAGATAATACAAATCTTTCCATGAAATTTTTGAGTTTATTCACAGGAGTGAGAACATTCAGTATTTGTCTTTCTTTGCCTGATTTAATTCACTTAACATAATGTCTTCCAGGGTTATCTATGTTGCCACAGATGGCAGGATTTCATTATTTTTTATGGCTGAGTAGTATTCCAGTATATTCCAAATATATACCATATTTTCTTTATCCATTCATCTGCAGGCATATAAAAAAATGCTCAACACCACTAATCATCAGGGAAATGCAAATCAAAACTACAGTGAGATATCATCACACCCCAGATAGAATAGCTGTCATCAAAAAGACCAAAACTAACAAACACTGTCAAGGATGTGAAGAAAAGGGAACTATTACACACTGTTGGTGAGGATGTAAGTTAGTATAGCTATTGTGGGAAACAGTATGGAGGTTATTCAAGAAACTAAAAATACAACTACCATGTGATCCAGCAATCCCACTGCTGGGTATTTATCCAAATAAAATTACATTAGCATATGGAAGAGATATATGCACCCCCATGTTTATTGCAGCACTGTTCATAACAGCCAAGATAAAGAATATATATTCTGAATTCGACACAATCAGGTTTAGTACATCCTTCTCTTTTCTAAACATTTCCACAAGTTCTCATTGCCTATGCCAGTGTTTCTCAGTGAGGGTGATACTGAATCCTTGGGAGAGCTTTGGGATTTTGTAGGCAAGTTTGTTTTTCACAGTAAGGTTTTGTTTTTCAGAGGTGGAAACTACTGTATAATTGAGGGTTCTGGGGCCAGACTTGCTACACTACATGAGTGAGGCAGCCCTACACAACAAAGAATTTCCTGGTATTTTGCATGATTTCCATAATTTGATTTTTAAAAAATCTATTTAAAATTATGTGAATCTAGAACTTTGCTCTGTTTCACATAAAATCCTAAAGTATTTTTGCATATTTTGATATATAATGAATTTCCGAAGATACCACTAACATTCATATTGAATGGAGACATTTTTTAGAACTTGATGAAGAGTTATTTAATATTTCTGAAAACTATGTTACTAAAAACAATTACATTTTTGGCTTTCTAGACATAAATACTAAACATGTCTGTTATACACCTCATCATTCAGGTGATTCTGCATGTAAATGTCCTTGAACTTTATTGACTATAGTCATGTCTAAGCATTTCCAGACCAAAATACACATAATTTTACTATAAATAACTTTCTGTATATATTTTTCTTTATGCTGTACTTTTCAATTTAAAATTTTTATAACTTACTTTAGGATAATAAAAGCATCATCACAAAATGTTGGCTATAAAAAACAGTTTTGTATCTAGTACAGTTGAGAAGCTGTTCAAAACCATGACATAGATGAATTATTTTATTTGTCTTTTCAGGCCCTCCTTTTATATCTTCCACTCCATAACTTCTCAACTTACATTCTGTTTCTGCCACATTGGATGAATTCCTTTTCACTGAGTGACCTTCAGCCTTCTTTTCATCCCCCCCGCCCCAAAGACTCTCCATTCTTTAAAGCCGATCTTTTCTGAATGCCCTGACTTTCGGGAAAGAATCTATGTCTTTAATCTTCAGTACCGTGCACTAGTCACTTAAACCATGCTATGTATCTGTTTTTTGTCTGTGTCTTCCAAATTGATTTTTGGCTTCTTGAGGATTAAGATGTTGGAACTAGTTCTCAGACAGCATCTCTCCTACCAAGCTTAGCACACTATTTTGTATATAATAGGTGATTAAGTATATTTTTTGATTGATTAGTTTTGTTGTTAATTGTACATCTCAGTTTTTCTCAAAACACAGTGCATTAAGATCATTTAAGAGGTTATTACAAATGCAGATAGTGAGGCTCTACCCTAGGTCTCTTAGGTCTAGTCTATTGACATATAAACTGAGCATCTATGTTGAGCTTCTAATTCATTTGGCATAAATCCTGTGTCTTCTTGGAATGTGGATGTAGCTGCCTTTCTTCTGATGTCACACAGCATTTTTGATAAGGGATAGTTAAGTCATACTCAAATCTATCAGAGAAAGCTCGTGCTATAAAATATAATACTGACCCATTGGCCTCTGCTGAAAGTGTTGCTCAGCTGAGTTTCTGTAAAGTAGCAGCTTTTGTACGTGCATAGAAACAGCCAAAATGACAGATAATTCCATCTCCTATGATCACTTCTATTCCACTATACAATTTTAGCTGCCAAAATATTGGATTTTCCTGATAAATCACAAGAAAAATAAATTGTGGGCTATATTTCTTTTGTAATATTCATAAAATTTTTATATCCATCAAAACATTATACTTTTCTTGTTCATTTCCATAAATACATTATTTGCTGAGAGTTTACTGATTGGACTACACAAAAAAATGCAAAATAAGCAAGCAAGCAAACAAAACAAAAAACAACCTTTATTTTTCATTACTTTTTGACTATCATTCCAACTTCAGGCCAAAAAAATAGTAATTTATGTTTTTGTTTTAATAAGCATCTTTAATGTTGCTATAGTTATATAGTATCTGTGATTTCCATGTTACTAAGATATTATCTAGAAATAAATATGCATCTTCTAATATTCTACTTCCTTTAGGAAAATGCATATAATGAACCACTCTATCTAGGATCAAATTCGGTCAAGTGGCTTGCCAAAGTCAGTTGCTATTACTTTCTTCTTTTCCATGAAGCCTTAATAACTTCATGTTATATCTACCTCTGCAAGCTTGGAAAAGAGCACTTACACTGAAACAGAGAGAAGTGCATCTACTCATTTTTATTTTTATTTATTTATTTATTTATTTATTTATTTATTTATTTATTTTTTATTTATTTAT
>NW_007732350.1:85301-86079 GCF_000696425.1 Galeopterus variegatus | reverse complement strand
CGGTCAAGTGGCTTGCCAAAGTCAGTTGCTATTACTTTCTTCTTTTCCATGAAGCCTTAATAACTTCATGTTATATCTACCTCTGCAAGCTTGGAAAAGAGCACTTACACTGAAACAGAGAGAAGTGCATCTACTCATTTTTATTTTTATTTATTTATTTATTTATTTATTTATTTATTTATTTATTTTTTATTTATTTATTTTTTTCATCTACTCATTTTAAAAGTTTCTCTAAAGCAGAGTAAGGTACAGCCCTGTTATCTGGAATAGCAGTGGCAGAGAGACTTTATCCAACTATGTGCTGTATGCAGTTGAACCCAGTTTCTACTCAACAGTTATAAAAAATCCATCCACTGTACTTGGTTCACCAACACAGATTAAAAAGAGAGAGAGAGAGAGACATTCTAGACTCTTCCCTTTTATTAAACACAAATGAGCACATGAGATACTTGGGACAGATGAGGAGAATCTCCAGTACTTAGGAAGGATTTTCATCTACTATTGGCAATGAGGATTCAATCCCTGCACTTGGTATTACAGCACCTTTCGTTTACTCCAAAATGTGAAAAAGAAAGAAAAAAATAACAAACACCATTGCTAAGAGAGATTAGGATTTTGGGGTGTTCTTTTTAAAATGCTATAATACATGAGGATGATACTCTTCTGAAACTCAAGAGTTCAAGCAGGAGATCAAAGAGATTTTCAGAAAGAAGGGAAGTTAGTCTGCTTCTGCCTATAGAAATATCCTTTTAGAATGTGAGTGTTTTAGGGAAGTATT
>NW_007732350.1:83251-85027 GCF_000696425.1 Galeopterus variegatus | reverse complement strand
TTGTTCTAATTCAGTGTTTAGTAAAAGCAACTGATATTTTTAAAGGAAATTGTGAAAGCAGATATCTATTTTTGAGCATCTATAGCAGTTACACACAGCAACCCTGTAAGGTAGGTATTTATTTTGCGTATGAGAAAACTAAGGCTGTTAGTTTAAATGAACAACCTATCCAACCTAACCTAACCTATCCAAAGCCATATAGTAGCAGAATTGGGATTCCAGACCAGGGCTGTTCTGATTTCTCTGTTTCCACCATATTGCAAAAAACTATGCTGGATCTGTCATAGAAAAATTTTAAAGTATATAACAATTTTCTGTGCTCAGAAAAACTTACAATATACACAGCAAACAAACTGCAAGACATACAAAATTATGAGATGCTGTAGATCACATTCTATAATCATGATTAATCATAGACAAATTTGTCCCTGGACCTTAGAATGCAAATAGCAATCTGAACTTACTTACTTCAGACCCCATGGGGTTTTTTTTTCATAGCTGTCTTCCATAATTCCTTTTGCATTTAATTGAACTTTCTAAAATATTAGAGACAATGTGCTTTGTACATAAACAGATTAACTGAGTACCTACCTACACAACTTTTAAACATATATTTTTTTATTTCTTTCTTTCATAAGGAAGAATAATCTCAGAAAAATGGTTGGCAGCATTGTGGTTCCTGGTGACGAGTGGAGATGTGCTTGGCTTTCCCCCTATTAATGAAAAGGTGACATAAAAAACGACTTGCATTCACAGAATTGATGCACACTCCATCATGAATCAAGTGGGGTATAAGACATTGCTTTGACTTTTAAAAAACTGGTCTGGGTTAAATAACAAACAGAGTCTTTTACAAAGCAGCCTTACCTTTTTCAATTTCATCTTGACAAGTTGATGATTTANCAGAGTCTTTTACAAAGCAGCCTTACCTTTTTCAATTTCATCTTGACAAGTTGATGATTTAAATATTTCTTACAGCTTCAAGGTATAATATTTTCAGAGTGTTGAGTGGGTTTGATGAAACATTGAAATGATAGGTTCTGGACAATCCCTTCCAGCATTTTAGCTGATGCCACTTGTGTGAATGGTCCTGACATCCAATGAAAGACACTTTTCTCAGCTTTTGAAAGATGCCTATTTCCCTGTCAGGAGAAGACATCACTGAAGGCCACCACCATAACTGATATCAGACTCCAAATAAAAAATCAGATCTAAGAAATATTTTACTCTACCCTTAGACTTCCTTCCCCTAACATGTTATTTTATTAAGTGCCTGAGAAAGTATTTATTATTTAAGTGCCCAGTCACAAGCCACCATGAATCCTGCTGAAAACATGGAAACATAATCACTTTTTAAAATTTAGATGATATAAAAGGCAAAAGAAAGACTGTCATGACAACCACATGAATTTTATGGTTTGACAGTTCATAATATTTTGAAAAGATAACTTTTTTTATCCAACTAACTCAGAAGACTTGAAGAATTTGTAGCCATGTAAGTACATATTTGTATCCCATTTAGCTTTCCTTTTCTCAGGAACACTTTAGAAGACTGATTAAATGTTAGTTGCATTAACTTTTCATAGCTATATATTTTAAAAAGACCCAATATTTCTTTACTCGTTATTTTCAGGCCCCTGACCTTTTCATCTCTGACAAGTTTATAAGGCATTGAAAATGGAACCCTTTACAGGGCCGGCCTGGTGGCGCACTGGTATAGTGCGCCGCTTGGGAAGCGCGGTGGCCCTCCCGCTGAGGGTTCGGATCCCACATACA
>NW_007732350.1:77490-82720 GCF_000696425.1 Galeopterus variegatus | reverse complement strand
CCCGCTGAGAGTTCGGATCCCACATACAGACCAGCCGCTCTGGCTGAGCAAGGAGCGGGAGCAACACCGAGGGGTTGCGATCCCATGGCCGGTCCCGGTCCGGTACGGGCACGACCCTGAGGGTTGCGATCCGTTGCCTGTCACGAAAAAAGACAAAAAGAAAAAAAAAAAAAAATTGGAACTCTTTACAGATATATTTCCCTTCAACCTTAAGTATTCTACTTTCATTTGTTGTAATTTATCTTTAGGACATATCTCACACAAACCATGCTGATGACTTTTTGTATAAATTTAATTATTGTTTACAGTGTGCCTATTAGGTCTTTGACACAATGCTAGGCACTTTCATACACAGTGGACATTTTAATACCAACAGCCTTTTAAGTTATATTATCTTGCATTGCAGGGGAGATAAACGAAATTCACCAATTTAAGTGGCCTTTTTCGAGTTTACAAAATGGTAAATGTGAGAGACAGGATCAGACTTCTTTTTGTCTTACAATTAACTAGTCTTTTAAGTGTCATACTATGGAGTTGCGGTTAAGAGCATAAACTCTGGAGTAAGTCTGCCTTTGTTAAAATTTCACCTTTGACAGTAACTAGCTCTGTGACTTTGGGAAAATTTCTTCGACTCTCTATGCCACAATTTTCTTAAGTATTAAATGGGATAATAGCAACCAGCTCTTAAAATTGTTGTGAGGTTCAATTAGTACACACAAATCACTTTGAAGTCATTTTTATTATTTCATTATAAGTACCTACTGAGTGCTAAAACATAGATTCAACTGTTCTTAATCAAGATCTCTTTATTAAGATCTAGACTTATACAGCCATACTCTTCTTCAATATTTTCACTTGGACGTCTCAAAGGCACCCCTTACTTAGTATACTGAGAAAGAGAAAAGCAGTCTCCAACATTTAGGGGCTGATATGGCATTACCAGTTGCTGGGTCTTTATGTTAGTATGAGCTGGCCTGGCACTCCCAGCTGGACTGTGGTGTTCTGCTGTTCAACATAAACAATTTTACAGAACACCATCAGACAAGGCCATACCATGACTATGGAGTCAAGACAAAACAAGACCACTTTGTAATCAAATCTGAGTATAGACAAAACAAGAAAATAGCCTAAATCACAAAAATGATAAAATATCCCTATATCCTCATTAATATGCTACTTTAAAAAAATCAGTTTAGTTTTACTCCAATCATAGAATTTCCCCCTTTGACAAACAGCACCCAACTCAGAACAAATCTCTATTTTCTTGCATCTTCCCCAAATCTCCTAAAGCAAGCCCGCATCTTATAAATCCTTTCTCATATTCTCTTACTGAGATGGCCCACGGCTGTCCATGGTGTGTGTTCTCCCTCAGTGCAATGAGGATAAACCCAACTTTATTTAACTGCAGGTGTGCTCCTTGTGGTCTGTTGGCTACAAAGTATTGATAATATCCCAAATACTCTCACTCAAATGATCTCCCCCAGACCTCATCTATCTGATTTTGTGTAGTTTGAGCAGATTAGAAACCTACGAGTCATCTTCAATCCCTCCAGTTCTTTTGTTGCCCATATGTACTCTGTGACTGGATCATTTTATTTTCATTGTTGCAATCTTTGTCTAAATTACTATCATCTCTTCCTTGGGAACATTCTATAGCCCTTTAATAGGCCTTTCAATCTCCACTTTATCTTAACCAAAGAGATTTTTCTCAAGAATCGATATAATCATTTTCTCCTTTGCTTATTGCCTTTCAATTATTTCCCATTGCTGTTAGGATTAAGAGGAAAATCCCTAACATGGCGTCTATGTAGAAATATCTTATGCCTGGTGTCCTGGAAAAATGAATAGTCTTGCCTTTCACTCTCAGAAGTATAATGGTTTGGATAAGTTACATGGTCACTATAGCCATAGAAACCTATATTCTCTGCTTCATGCTTACATTTCCATTCTCATCTTATGCTACCCTCTTCTCTTTCTCTGTGCTTTATCTATACTTTATTTTTCTTTCATTTTCATAACTGTGACATGATCCTCTATTATCAGGCCTCTTTCTCCATATCCTTTCCTTATCATCTCTCCGCTTTCTTTCCATCCTTCAAATTGTAGCTCCGAAGCCAGTTCCTAAGAAAATCTTTTCTTGACCTTCTAGACAAGATCAGAATATTCTATATGCTTGCATATTGCTCTGTACTTATCACAGTCTGCAATTATATGATCATGTGTTTATTCGTTTCATGTCTTTTCCATAACCAGACTCTGAGCTACCTGATAGATGAGCCATAAAAATATATATGTGTATATATAAAAATATATATATTTTCTTTAACTCTCCATTTTACTCCAAGAGCTAATACATAATAATTAGCAATGAACAATTTAAAATGTATTTTTTTCTTATTCAGAAACAGGTTTGAACCATAATAACCCTATTAAGTGTGACAGCCAGGTATCTTTGATCTCAATCAAAACATTTGTCTGTTTCACCTCTGAGAAAATATGACTCAAAGGTCACCCTTGAAAGATAGTAGAAAGCACCAGCTCTGTCTAGACAGGGATTGTTCTGCATGTCTGCTCACAGAAGAGGACTAAGAATAGATAAGAATGATTTATTACAGTCTTCTCTAACTTAACCATGTAGACTCATGAAAATAAGATTTTGTATATATATAAGATGCTTGAAAAAATTAGTATAAACAAAGAAGGAAAGGGTGAGAATCACCCAATCACCAATCACCCTCCCAGGGTCCCCAGGAGGGATAGTTTCCCAGGCCCAGTGATCTCTTTAAGGATGGATTCAGCTTCTGGCAGATATGCTGTAGGTGATCCCCTGGGAGGAAGCACTTGATATTCTAAGTCCACAGAAAATACAACTATCTCAGGACACCTCATTTTCTTCTTTCTTTTTTTCTTCAGGTTAATTTTTTTATTTGTTTTTTGTTTTTTTGTTTGGTGGCTGGCCAGTACAGGGATGGAAACTTGAATCCTTGATGTAATCAGCACCACACTATAATCAACTGAGCTAACCAGCCAGCCTTGATTTTCTTAAGGTTGTAATATCATTGAATAAACAGGATTCATGATGTACCACCTGACAGGAACTCCACCTCAGTTCTCCAATATATTTACACAGACAGACAGACAGACAGACTCACACACACATACACACCCTTTCCATCATTGGAAGCATTTGTTTGTTTCTCCTTGTTTCAGATACCCTAAGGGGCAAAAATATTTCTTGTTGACATACTTATTCTAACAACTCATTCACAATATGTTTAGTAACATTAAAAATTACAATATATCTGGACATCAGATCAGGAAACTACTAAATAGAACTTGAAGAAATTTTCTGTATCAATGTAAAATAGGACACAATATATTTGTGGCATATATAGAAAAGTGGGTGGCAAATCCTTTCAAGAAATCCTGATTTAAGTATTTTTGTTTCATTTAAAAAATAATTCTTAATTCCCAAATTCGCTTTTCATGTACAATTAGTATTGTGAAGCATATCTCCTCGAGTAAATTTACTTTCACAACTAACTGACTTATTTGGTAGGCATAAGAAAGTCATTTGCTATTAAAAAAAATAAGAAGAGGAAAGTGGAATAGATATTTTATAGCATACAACATAAATATCAAAACTTATTTTATCTTCAAGAGAATTATCATTTTAAATTCTCATTTGCTGCCAAGGTCAACCATATCTTAACTTTTTTATAACAATGTAGATAGCGAGAGTTGACTGTAACTTTTTGTTCTTCCACCCCACAGAACCATCCAAATGTGAGTTTCTACTATAAAAGAAGTCAAGGTCGGCAGGTCCACATAGGTGAGGAAACAACAGATTTGCCTTGTCTTCAGTCAAGACTCTGGTTTCCTTGAGTAGGAATTATAGATGTTTCACCAGACAGCTGCTCATTTATCACCGAAATTTTTGAGGGGAAAGGTAAAATCCACTGAAGAGTGATCTTTGAGAAAAGATTATTGCTTGTGTTGTTATTGTGAATTAATTGTCTTCATGTGAATTTGGTGGAGGTTATTTGTAGCAGCCTTATCCTCAAAGGGTTTATCCCCATGTTGTAGTTTTGTGGTACTTCATCAGTGAAGGTTTGTGGGAGCTAGAATAGAAGTTGAGCTCTACCTGACAGATAGGTAGGTTCAAAAAGTTCAGTTTTGTGCAGCTGAAGTCCAGAAGAACAGCTAGGGAAAACAAGGGCCAGGAGGTACTTTAGTTCAAAGAAGCAAAGAGTTGAGTCTAGAAAATTTGGTAAGGCAAAGATAAAAACCTAGATTAAGAAACTAGAGAAAAAAATATCAGGAATTAAATATCCAGACAATCTGAGATGGACTCTTAGCAAGGTTCTGGCACTAGAAGCAGGAAGGAAATCTGGTACTGAACTGCAGCTCATACCAACCTCTTAGGCTGTGATTCCTTGTAGCCGTAGAAGCCAGCTGTAGAAGATGGTTTTCAATGCTCTCTCCCTCCTCAATTTCTCATCCTTGTGTAGTCCCTGCTTGCATTGTAACAGGATTTGTCTGTTACCATTTTCATAGTGCAGAAGTAAAGGTATATTAATTCTGAGATCAAGTTATAAAAGATTGTAGCTTCCATCTTGGGTCCTGTTACATAAAAGGACCAAAGGTGATCCCTGTACACTGGCCCAGATGTTATTTACCTCTTCGCAGCAGAGCAGGACCATTAGCACAAAGCCCACAGGTGCTAAACTCAAATTCTTATGAGTCCAGTGGCTTTAAGTATAGCCCAAATAAGCATAGGTTTAGCTATTTAGAGCCCTTCTGCTTTGCATACCATGTGAAATTTCACTCAACACCTGCTAGCCATAGATAAGACAAAGTCTGTAGCTAAAAAAGATTTGAGACTGCTGCTGCCCTTTGAAGGTCACTGACCCAGATATTCCGACCTTGCTTCTAGATGACATCACCCAGACATATAAGCCCCCTCTCAGATTCTCCTTTTTTTCCTAGGAGTTTCCTTGTCATCTTTCCCTTCTTAGTGGTGGCCTTGCACTGCTGTTTCTAGAAGGTCTCCTGCTCTGAGGACTTCACCGCTCAGGCAAACCTGTCAAGTGCCACCCAGTAAAGCTTGTTGTGAAATAATGCCAACTCCAGGTCTTGTTTTTTCCTTAATCAGCCTTGGAATCCTCGAACTCACCATAGGTATTCACTCTCTGTCTCTTTTGAATATCTCACTTTGGAGGATGGAAGT
>NW_007732350.1:73211-75896 GCF_000696425.1 Galeopterus variegatus | reverse complement strand
CCTTAGTAAAATACCACTTATGCATCACTCCAGGTAGCATTAATTGCTTGTCTTTCCTCCCGCTGTACCTGAAAACTTCTCTGCATGTATCACTGTGCTGTGCCTCCTTTTGCTTATTTGTATTTGTCTGTCTGCCTTTGTTCCCTCAGCACCTAGGATGGTGTTTGACACATGGTCAAACAAAAGTAACATGATGTTGAACTAAATTCTACTACAAATTAGAGGTTTCAGATTTTTCAAGTCATATTATATTATTTTTTAATTATTTGGACATCTGATATAAAGATGGGGTAAACAACAACAACAATGCCACTGAAAAATAATAGGAAATGAAGAGTTAGAGCAAAAACATTTCCTTATCAAGTTTTACTCATTTCACTTCATTGAAGAATTCTCATGTGGGAAGTCACTGGGCTAAATGTTGTAAGAGCAAGCAGGCTAAGTACAACACAGTCTCTGCTTGCAAAGATCTTGAAATCTGGGGGTAAATAAAAATCTGGGGTAAATAAAGAAAGAATACATATGTTTGTATGAGACTTTTCCTGATACCCAAGAATTGACTCCTGGTGCCCNAAAGAATACATATGTTTGTATGAGACTTTTCCTGATACCCAAGAATTGACTCCTGGTGCCCAAACTTGTAGATGATATGACCCTAAGTACCTCATATTTGAAACAGAGCAACAAGACTGACAACACTGCAAACATGACAACCTTTCTTGAGTTTACTGAGATGTAGTAGAACCAGACCGTTTAAGACAAGTGGCATTCCAAACATAAGAAATGTTTTAGGTTTTTAGAGGATAGAACCATCAGTTCAGACTGGTGTGTTCACTTATTCATTAATTCATGTACACATTAATTCCAGAAATATTTACTGATCATCTCCACTGCCTCTGGCATTGTGCAAGATATAAAGGATGAAGTAGTGAATAAGTAATTCATGGTCTCTACCCTCAGAAAACTTACATTTGTGTGTGATCTTGAAGAAAAATTAGTATTTTAAAATGTATAGATGTAGGTAGCAGATTCTAGGTAAAATAAAAGGAATAGTGTGAAAAAGACCATTGTAAACCACAATGTATAATAGCATGGATAAAGAAGGATAACAAAGTTGGGTTTGATGACAATAAAGTTGACTGGGGCTTCCAGTCAAGATGGCAAACTAGATGGTTCCTAGTGTCACTTTCTCCCACAAATGAACCAATTTGCAACAATTAAAAAGCAACAATAGGAGGCTTGAGAGCTGTGCCAGAACAGGCAGGAGGTGCACACTGCGGGCCCTGGCCCAGGCCAGTGCCCGCTGCCCAGTGAGGCCTGAGAGCTGACTGGCCCACATGCCCTGAGTCAGCCATGCTGGAACAGGCAGCAGCCATGGGACCTCCAGCCCAGGTCAGTCCCCACAGCCTAGAGAGGCTTGAGAGATGCCGGGCCCAAATGCCCTGAGTCGGGTGTGGAAGAACAGGCAAGAGCCACAGGACTTCCAGACCAGGCCAGTGTCCACCACCCAGAGAGGCCTGAGAGCCACCAGGCCCACACACACCAAGTCAGCCATTGCAGAACAGGCAGGCACTGCAGGACCCCCAGCCCAGGTCATTCCATACTGCCCAGAGAGGCCTGAGAGCCACCGGACCTAGATGCCCCAAGCCAGCTGTGCCAGAACAAGCTGGTGCCACAGGACCCCTGGCCCAGGCCAGTCTCTGCTGTCCAGAATTGGCAGTCCCTTCAGGATCCAGGCTGGACATCAGCATGGAATGAGTGGGCCGTGATACCCCCTGCCACAATGACTAAACACCAAAGGAAAGATACCAGAAATATGAAAAATCAAGAACGTACATCACCACCAAAGGAAAATAATAACTCTCAAGCTCTAGATCCTACAAAACAGAAAGTCCTTGAAATGACTGACAAGGAATTTCAAGAAGCAATTCTAAGGAAACTAAATGAGATACAAGAAAACTCAATTAGACAACACAATGAAATGAGGAAAGATATACAGGACCTGAAAGAAGAAATGTCCAAAAAATCAGTGCCCTGAAAAAGAATGTAGCAGAGCTTGTGGAGCTGAAGGATTCATTCAATGAAATAAAAAACACAACTGGGATTCTAACCAGCAGGCTAGAAGAAGCAGAAGACAGAATTTCTGTCCTCGAAGACTGGCTGTTTGAATTGACACAGGTGGACCAGAAAAAAGAAAAAAAAATTAAAAAACAGAAGAAAATGTCAGAGCAATAACAGACAACCTTAAGTACTCAAATATTCAAATCATGGGTATTCCAGAAGGGGAGGAAAAAGGAAATGGCATTGAAAACATATTCAATGAAATAATAGCAGAAAACTTCCCAGGTATAGGGACAGTCCCAGATCTTCAGAATCAGGAGGCCCAAAGGTTTTTAAACATTTCCAACCAAAAAAGGTCCCCGCACAAACACGTTATAGTCAAATGGGCAAAACTCAAAGACAGAGAGAATCTTAAAAGCTGCAAGAGAGAAGCAGCAAGTCACCTATAAGGAAGCCTCAATCAGAATAACATCAAATTTTTCATAAGAAACCCTAAAAGCCAGAAAAGAATGGTATGATATATTCAAAACACTAAAGGACAAAAATTGCCAGCCAAAAATACCTTACCCAGCAAGGCTATCCTTCTGAAATGAAGGACAAATAGTATATTTCTCAGACAAAAAC
>NW_007732350.1:71571-72508 GCF_000696425.1 Galeopterus variegatus | reverse complement strand
ACATGACCAGCCTTACAAGAAATTCTCAAGGGAGTACTGGGTTTGATACCTGAAAAACAATGATCACTGCCATGAATACTCAAGAAAGAACAAAACCTACCAGTAAAACAAAAAGGCTAACAATAAAGAAAAAAAAAAAAACAAAAAAAACCCCAGTTTGTCTACCGCCCCAAGAAACCAACAAACACAGAAGACAAAAAGAAAATCAGAAAGGAACAAAAGATATTTAAGCCATCTAAACAAAAATCAATAAAATGCTAGGAGTAAATCAACACCTTTCAGTAATAATTCTAAATGTTAGGTGATTAAATTCCACATTCAAAAGACACAGACTGACTGACTGGATTCAAAAGATGGACCCAACAATATGCTGCCTTCAAGAGACTCACCTCACCTGTAAAGAAACACATAAACTAAGAGTGGAAGGATGGAAAAAGATATACCATGCAAATAGAAATGAAAAACAAGCTGGAGTAGCTATTCTTATATCAGATAAAATAGACTTTAAAGCAAAAACCACAAAAAGAGATAAAGAAGGCCACTATATAATGATAAAAGTATGTAACCATCAAGAAGACATAACAATCATAAATATATATGCACCCAATGTCAGAGCAGCCAGATTTATAAAGTAAACAGTATTAGATCTAAAGGATGAGATAGACACTAACACCATAATAGCAGGGGACCTGAACACCCCACTCTCAACATTGGACAGATTGTCTAGGCAAAAAAATCAATAGAGAAACACAAGATCTAAGCAACAGTTTAGACCAGTTGGACTTGGCAGAAATTTACAGAACATTCCATCAAACAACCTCAGAGAATTCTTTTCATTAGCTCATGGAACATTCTCCAAGTTAGACCACATGTTAGGTCACAAAGCAAGTCTCAACAAATTTAAAAAATTGGAATTATTCCATGTATTTTTTCAGAT
>NW_007732350.1:69377-71386 GCF_000696425.1 Galeopterus variegatus | reverse complement strand
CAAGAAGAAATTAAACAGGAAATCAAAAAATTTCTTGAAACTAATTAAAATAATGACACATTATACCAAAACCTGTGGGATACTGCAAAAGCAGTACTAAGGGAGAAATTTATCATATTAAATGCTTACTTCAGAAGAAAGAAAGATGGCAAATAAACAACCTAACCTTCACCTGAAAGAACTAGAAAAACAAGAACAATCCAAACCCAAAGTTAGTAGACAGAAAGAAATAATTAAGATCAGAGCAGAGCTAAATGAAATTAGAAACCCCCAAAATGATACAAAAGATCAATGAAACAAAAAGTTGGTTTTCTGAAAAGATAAATAAAATTGACAAACCTTTAGCAAGGCTAACTAAGAAAAGAAGAGAGAAGACCCAAATAACATAAATTTGAAATAAAAAGGAGATATTACCACTGACACCTCAGAAATACAGGGAATCATTAGAGACTACTCTAGTCAACTATATGCCAACAAATTTGAAAATCTGGAGGAAATGGATAAATTTCTGGACACATACAAATATGAACTACCAAAACTGAGCCAAGAAGTTATAGAACTATCAAAACTGAGCCATGAAGAAATAGAAAATCTGAACAGATCAATAACAATAAAAGAGGATGAAGCTGTTATCAGAAGGCTCCCAACAAAGAAAAGCCCAGGATCAGACGGATTCACTGCAGAGTTCTACCATACCTGCAAAATGGAACTAATGCCAGTTATCTACAAACGATTCCAAAAGATTGAAACAGAGTCCATTCTCCCAAACTCATTCTATGAACCAAACATCTCCCTGATACCAAAACCAGACAAAGATACATCAAAAATAGAAAACTACAGGCCAATATATTTGATGAATATAGATGCAAAAATCCTCAATAAAATACTAGCTAACAGAATACAGTAACACACACACAAAATTATACCCCACAATCAAGTGGATTCATCTCAGGTATGCAAGGTTGGTTCAACATATGCAAATCAATAACCGTGATACACCATATTCATAAAAGCAAAGACAAAAACCATATGATCATCTCTACACATGCCAAGAAAGCATTTGACAAAATTCCACATTGTTTCATGATAAAGACTCTCTACAGGTTAGGCATAGATGGAAATTATCTCAGCACAATTAAAGCCATATATGATAAGCCCACTGCCAATATCATCCTGAACAGGAAAAAGCTGAAAGGTTTTCCCTTATGAAAAAGAACTAGACAAGGATGCCCACTCTCACCACTCCTATTCAACATAGTGTTAGAAGTACTAGCCAGAGCAATCAGAAAACAGAAGGAAATAAAGTGCATCCAGATTGGAAAAGATGAAGTCAAACTGTCCCTGTTTGTGGATGATGTGATCCTACATATTGAACAGTCTAAAGCCTCTATAAAAAAACTCTTAGAATTGATAAATGATTTCAGCACAGTTGCAGGATACAAATTCAACACACAAAAATCAGTAACATTTCTATACTCCAACAGTAAACATGCAGAAAAAGAAATCAAGAAAGCTAGCCCATTTAAAAGAGCCACCAAAAAATAAAATACTTAGGAATAAAGTTAATCAAGGATGTGAAAAATCTCTCTGAAGAGAACTACAGGGCCAACCCTGTGGCTCACTCGAGAGAGTGCAGCGGTGGGAGCACAGTGGTGCTGGGAGCGCCACGGCCACGGGTTCAGATCCTATATAGGGATGGCTGTTGTGCTCACTGGCTGAGCACAGTGCAGGTGACACGAAGCCAAGGGTTACGATCCCCTTACCAGTCACACACACACAAAAAAAATAGAGAGAACTACAAACCACTGTTGAGAGCAATTAAAGAGGACACAAGAAGATGGAAAGATATCCCATGCCCTTGGATCAGAAGAATTATCATTGTGAAAATGTCCATATTACCCTAAGCGAACTACAGATTCAATGCAATCCCCATCAAAATTCCAATTACGTTTTTCTCAGAAATGGAAAAACTGTCCAGATATTTATATGGAATAACAAAAGACCACACA
>NW_007732350.1:68015-68939 GCF_000696425.1 Galeopterus variegatus | reverse complement strand
GATATTTATATGGAATAACAAAAGACCACACATAGCCAAAGCAATCCTGAGCAAAAAAATAAATAAATAAAAATAAAGCTGGAGGCATAACACACCTGATTTTAAACTGTATTACAAATCTATAATAACCAAAACAGCATGGTACTGGCATAAAAAGAGACACATGGATCAATGGAATAGACTAGAGAACCCAGAAATCAACCCATACACCTACAGCCATCTGATCTTTGACAAAGGCACCTAGAGACTGCCCCTTTAGCAAATAGTTTGGGGAAAACTGGATATTCATATGTAGGAGAATGAAACTGAACCTGTACCTCTCACTGTATACCAAAATCCACTCAAAATGGAGTAAAGAATTAAATATGCATACTGAAACAATAAAACTCCTTAAGGAAAACATTGGGGAAACAGGAAGTAGGAGTGGATACAGACATAATGAATAGGACCCCAAAGCACAGACAACTAAAGGGAAAATAAAAAAATGTGATTATATCAAACTAAAAAGCTTCTGCACAGCAAAAGAAACAATCAACAGAGTGAAAGGACAACCAACAGAGTGGGAGAAACTATTTGCAAAGTATACATCTGACAAAGGATTAATGTCCAGAATATACAAGGAACGTGAACAACTTACAGTAAAAAACCAAATAACCCAATTAAAAAATGAGCAGAAGGGCTGAATAGGCATTTCTCAAAGGAATGGCCAACAGACACAAGAAAAAATGCCAGCATCACTTAGCATTTGGGAATGCAAATCAAAACCACATTTAGATCCCATCTCACTCCAGTTAAGATGGCTAATATACAAAAGACAGAGAATGATAAATGCGGTGAAGTTGCAGAGAAAAAGGAACCCTCAGACACTGTTGGTGGGACTGCAAAATGGTGCAGCCTTTATGGAAAGTGGTATGGAGGTTCCTC
>NW_007732350.1:66918-67706 GCF_000696425.1 Galeopterus variegatus | reverse complement strand
TGATATGAATACATTTTTGGATATGCATATTGGTATTTATTATGCAGTAACTTCTTTCAGTATCAACTTTTTCATTTGTGAGGAGAGTTGGACCACTGAATGGCAGAGAATTCACAAACTGGCTGTCTATGGGATGTTTCAGCCAAAGATGTCCTCTTACAATGATATGAGTTGACATCATTTGAAATATGAGAGGCTATACATACATATGTGAGTATTCTATTTATCTTGAAAAGCTTGAATATATGGCAGTACTGAGTCTAGTTTCTCACATGGCAACAATTGCGTGGAGCTGAAGACAAGCTGCCTTTTTTAGAAGCATTGTGCTTTTTATTATCTGTCTTAACTTTCATCTGCCCAATTGCCTGATGCACTCAAGTGTATAATCTACCTGCCCACTGTTGGCATTTGAATTGGGAATCCCTTGACCAGAGATTCTTGATGTGCCCTTCAGTGTTAAGTGCCTATAGTTCTATGATTCATTTTATTTCATACTCTATAATTTTCTCTTCCAGAAATATCCTGGAATCCCTTCTTTAATCTGGTATTACTCTATAAGAGTCTTGGATTCAAATATACAAAAATATTTTCAAAAAAGAGAGTTCATGGATGCCATTTTTACTACTTGAGGACTTTGCTATACCAAGATTTTTGGCTATGCAACTTAGATGCTGTTCTTTATCCAGTATTCATTAATTTTAAACTGTGTTGGGAAAATAAGAGAAACTACAGACTCAGTTTCCCTAATTAAGGTAATGAGAGAGAAAACAAAGCTGACTCCTGAAAGA
>NW_007732350.1:52679-66276 GCF_000696425.1 Galeopterus variegatus | reverse complement strand
TACAGACTCAGTTTCCCTAATTAAGGTAATGAGAGAGAAAACAAAGCTGACTCCTGAAAGATGAATGAGGAAACAATTTTCCTGTACTTGTCACCAAATCCATTCTTTATTATTATTCTGTAATTTCTATATTATATTATACAATTTTATAATTAATTATAAATATATATTATTCTCTATTAAGTATAAAATGATTAAGTTTTATAATGTTAAATCCTATAGTTGAATAATATCCTGTATCATTAAAAGACTACATTTAAATCAAGAGCAAAAAATGACTAATGATTATTGAATGCTACTACTGCAAAGAACTTTGTGTAGACCATGTCATCATTTATTCCTACCTGTCATTTGAGATTGACAATATTATTAACTCTATTTCAAAGATAAGAAAATTAAAACTTCGAGTGCTTAACGAGATCACTTAGCTGTGTGTAGTCAGATTCCACAGTATTCTGGTATATCTCATCAGTTTTTAAACTCACTCATTGGCTTTTAAAGCCAATCATTGCTATTTATAAAATTTTGTATTTACTATATTCACTGAACATTTTTCTCCTCCAAGCTGATATATTTAAGCCTGGAAATAAGTTCATTTCTGTTCTTCATCAAGCCCTGTCTATCCAATCTTAGAAAGAATACATGCAAAAATCAATCAACTGATGAGAATAGTCTACTTGAGTTGTCTTCAATCATATATTAATCAGAATCTGAGAAGCCCTTACTGCAAAGTGAGTAGAGAGCTGGACCCTAAATCCAGTTACTTTGGCAGCAAAAATGGTACAGAAATAGGATAGATAAAGGAGTAAAAATCTGTTAGAAGATGGTCACATGTTCTTTAGCAATCAATCTGTTAGTAAGGTGGCAATATGATGTCTAACTCAGGTCAAATTTAAGATGATCAGAGTCTGGTTGTGTCTAATGTATTATCTAGATGTGAACTTGCTTTGGATTGGCTTTTAAATAGTTTTGCTTGTATCAGCTACACAAACCAGTCAACAATAAATTGCATGACATGTTTTTACTCAGGAATTTATTTTTATAAGTATACTGTTTGCAGGAAAGTTATTGAGGCATATTCCTAGAAATAACTTACCTCAGCTGCTTATTAGACAAATTATTAATAATATGTTGCTATGTGAGCTTGAAAAATCTAAATTTTTGCATTTAAAAAATTATCGTTTCTCCAGTTATTTTTGCAAACAATACCTTAATTAAAAGTGCATATTGTGCAGCACAGGATATCCCTAAGAGTCTCTGTTAATGGTAATGCTTGGTTAATTAGCATATTTTTGTTTCCAGTAGGGTGTGCCCATTAGGAAGATTTTATCATATTATGATCTTGTTGATATTCTATATTATATCTCCATCATCAACTCATCAGAATTCCTGATTCCCTAATTTTCAGAAGAGTCTTGTCTGGATAAGAATAAGAACTCACTGAAATGAGTTTCCTGTTAGTGAAATTTTCCTCTCCATTATAGTTTTTCTAATGAAGTTCCTTTTTTTGTTAAATAAATTGAGGTGATAAAATGGAGCTTCCGATATAATATAGGGCTCTATTATTTTCTTAAGTTTCTACACAAATTGTAATGTAAAATTAAGGAAAATTCCTGTAATAACCAGGAGAAAATATTTGTTTAAGGACTAAATATTTCTTGCTTGTAGCCTCTGGTCTATAATTGACTTAATCTGTGATTTAACTTCTCTTTATTTGTCTTAGTCAGTAATTACTGGCCCAACCATCCTTTGCCTCTTTGGAAATAACTTTTGGTTCTTCGGTAACAACCCTGTGTATGACACTCTGTAACTTTGACAGGAAAGCCAGTTTCTTCTAATAAAGTAATCATTTTATAATGTTAACATTAACAGTTTAAGTGGGGCTTTCACTAAGAAGAAAAGATAACATTTCCTGTTCTCTTACTAGGTGTCAAGAACTGGACCATTGAAATTTATGTCTATTAACTCATTATGAACTGGATAGGAAATTTTTATTGATTTTGTTATCCAATCTTTAAGAAATTTTTCCTCAGTTCAGAATTGTTATCTTTTTCATGCTTAGTCATTTATATTACTAACAAAATCTATTTGTTAATTCCACTTAACTTTTGTGAAGCAAAGATAAAAAGTGGGGTTAAATTGACAACTTCAAAATGGCCATTGATTCAGAATGGCATGGTAACATTGAGGTTTCTAAAATATCTACTGAAGCTGAATTTAGTCGCTGTTTTATCAGGGAAGAGTTGGTGTATGTGTCTGGGTTGGGTAGGAGCATCCAATTCACACAGAAGAGGAAAGAAGGGGCATGATACACCTCAGAAAGAGAGCTTTGGGGACAAGTAAAATTATTTAGGTCTTTTAAATACCTTTCAGTTCCACACTCGTTGCTTGGTTTTGTGGCTCCTGGTTAGAAAAAGAGATTTCTTCATTCATGGCTAAATGATAACCAGTATAGATACATGGATACTTCGATAAGTTTGTGGAAAAACTAAATTAAAAGATAATACAAATCTTTCTGTGAACTTTTTGAAGACTTCCTCATGCAATGAGGCAGCATTCCTAAACATGCCCCAAAACAGAGGAGAGACAACAAGGTGTAAATCTTGGCTCAAATTAAACTGAGAGTACCTAAATCATTCCGTTTTATTCAATGTTTGTCAAATCTGAATCCAGCCATGTTATTTCATACACTGTAATGTATGACATTGGACAATAATTTGTTAGTTTACAGAGAATATTTGTGTCTTCTTCATGTTTAGGTATATAATAAGATTGTAAATATAAAGATGTATATGTGGATGATTAAATTTTCTCTTGATACAATATTTTAGTTTGAATTTATAATCAGATATTTCAAACCACTTTGTAATTTGACTACTGAAATGTTAAATTTTCAAAGAGCTCTGTTTATGACATAGTGGAAAGTTCTAGAAACTGGACATCAGGAGTGCTGAGTTTGAATCGCAGCTGCATCCTTTACTTTGGAAAATTGCCCAACCTTTCTGAGTCTCAAAAATCCTTATCAACACAATGAGTATAATTCTATTTTATTTTGCTGACCCACAGTATTGTTTTAGAAATGAGGTAGTATCTGAGTAAACATTGTATAAACTATAACATTCTACCAAATATGAGTTAATATTTTGCATTCTACGTAGGATAACATATTTGAGAATTATTTTAAAAGGTATATGGTTTATAGCTATAGGTTTTTTTATAAGGATATGATATTAAGTCTATTTTTAATATAGAACATTAAATATAACTCATGAAAGAAAATGTATCTTAAAAAAACTATGAGAACTATTTTATTTTTGAGTTGACATGAATAAAAGTCACAGCTTTATAGGAGATAGTGACTTGCTCCCATAAAATGTGGAAGAAAAAGGATTTGTTTCACATATTCAATTCTTCTGGTATGTTGTGCTGGGCCTTTGGTAAGATTATGTCAGCAACTGGGCAAATAAAAAAGCTATTATACAAATACAGAATCATTTTGTTTCAGTTACTCTTTATGAAGAAAGATTTCTTTGACTTTTTCCAAGACAAATGAATAATAAGCAAATGTCACAAACCTCTACCTTTGAACCAAATGATGTTGTAAATATAAGGGTAAGCACACATGTAAAAAAAGAAAAATACTCTTCCCTTGTATAAAAAGGAAAAGAGACCATTCCCCCTCTCTCTTCTTAGAGCATTTCTTTTAGAAAATTTGTAATTGTACATTCTTTCTCTACCACTTTGAGATGAATGCAAATCTTTTTAAAAGCTAAATAAACTTTTTGCCAGCTTCACAAACCATAAATTCCTTTCTCAAAGACCTGAAGGCCATTTCTTTGAAAAGTAGTCATGACGGTAGTACCCTTATTTACCAGTTTCTATTGGAAGGTAAGAGCCTAACTTCAGCTTCTGCCTGCCTTCAAGTTGTAAACCTACCTCTTTTCATAAAGATATGTGAAATTTATTTTTTCCTTTGGATAAAGTCAATTAGCTAACATAGATGGTCAACCTAATTGCCAGGTGAATTAAGATCAACTGTATATGACAAATTGTGCAGTCAAGTCCTCTTGCTTGAGGACTAATTACTGCTGACTCAGTAACTAGTCTTCAAGCAAGAGGACTTGACTGCACAGTAACTCAGTAACTTATCTTGGATTAATCTATTCAATGGATTAATCTATTCACCAGGGCACAGTCCTCACAATCTAATCACCTCATCAAGGCTCCACCTTTCAATTACCATGATAGAATTTCCCACCCTCTTTTTTTTTTTTTTTTGTCTTTTTGTCTTTTTCCGTGTCCGGCAACGGATCGCAACCCTCAGTGTTGCACCCGTACCGGAGCGGGGACCGGCAACGGGATTGCAACCCTCGGCGTTGTTCCTGCGCCTCGCTCAGCCAGTGAGCGGGAACCAGTCTGTATGTGGGATCCGAACCCTCGGCTGGGAGTGCCGCCGCGCTTCCCAAGCGGCGCACTATCCAGTGCACCACCGGGCCGGCCCATTCCCACCCTCTTAACACTGTCACAGTGGGGACTAAGCTACTAATGCATAAAAACTAAGGGTACACAATTCAACCCATATCGCTGTGCAAATTCAAATATTTATTCAAAGGCATGTGGTAGGGTAGAACTTCAGAATGGCAGAGTAAAAAACTTAGTAGACCATTTAACTGGTGAAAATAATTTAACTGGTGAAAATTATAAAAATAAATCATTTAAAATCTCTGGAAACTGTCTTAAGGGCAGGAAAGGATAAGGAAATGAAAATACAGGATACAGGAAACAAAGGAAATGAAGAAATATTAATTCAAGAAAATCTACTAAGTCCCAGTAAGAACAGTGAGAGTCTGTAGCATGAATCGTGCCTTTGCAGCCCTTCTCCCAGCCCTGTGTTAAGGAATCTCTAACCCAGGCTCTCTACCTTGGGCAAGTGCAGCCAAAAGTAATGGCTGCCTCTTCCCCCAGATCCTAGCCTTAGGCCTGGGAAACCATGATAAAGAACCAGAGAAAGATATGATGACAGTGTGCATAGCATACAGAATATTAAAAAAGAGATAGGACTTTATAGAAATTCTGGAGTTGAAAAGAACAATAACTGAAATTTAAAGATTATTAGAAGTATTCAACAGATTTTAACAGCTATCAGAAGAATCAGCAAAGTTAAAGAGATGATTAGGGATTATTCCACCTGAAAAAACAGTGCAAAAGAAGAAAGAAGAACAATGAACAAAGTACCGGAAAAAAGTGGGACATGTGTATACTTTCAAACCAACCAAAAGACAACTCCACACATCCAATGAAATCATCAATGGAGAAAAAAATAAATAAGTACAATTAATGTAAAATATGAAGTAAAATGACACACAAGAGTTCTACTGTAACAGTAATTTTAAGTAAGTGTCATTGCCTTATTAATTAGAAAGATACTTTTAGATTGAATTAAAAAATAAAACAGCAGTTTTTTTAAGGTTCTCTCTTAAAAACATACCTAAGGTTAAAAATAAAAAGTTTGGGGCCGGCCCGGTGGTGCACTGCTACAGTGCGCTGCTTGGGAGCGCGGTGGCGTTCCAGCCGAGGGTTCGGATCCCACATACAGACTGGTTCCCACTCACTGGCTGAGCGAGGTGCGGGAGCAACACCAAGGGTTGCGATCCGTTGCTGGACACGGAAAAAGACAAAAAAGGAAAAAAAAAATAAAATAAAATAAAAATAAATAAAAAATAAAAAGTTTGGAAAAGAATACCAGGCAAATATGTATCTTTATAAAGATGGAGGTAACAATCTTAACAATTATCACAATAGAATTTAAGACATAAAGAAAATAGGGCCAAAGACAAGAAATTATATCTTGTAAAAGGAGAAATGAAAAAGTTATATTCATTATAAACATATATAAACTGCTTTAAAATGTATTAACTTTTAACAGAACCACAGAATGAATGGATCAACCAAAAATTGTAACTGGGAATTTTACCTCTCAGAGACTGTGAGATGAAGCAGACAAAAATACACTTTATTCCACGACCAAAATTTTTCAGCTGATAGAGCAAGCCTTAAATATACTGCTTCCAATCAAATTATTATAAGGTAGACTCTCCCATTTATTTGAAAGATAGTCAAACATCTACCTGAAGTTCATTGAAACACTTCAGGAATTATTTATTGAGAGGTAAAAACATTCTCTGCCACAAGTGAGCGTCATCTTTTACTTTCAATTCTTGCCTGGACCACCTCAAAGGGTGGGGATCGGCGTCTCCATTAAAGTTACAGTTTCACAGCAAAAATCCAAACCTTCTTCTAGAATCTTTAGCTGAGATCTGACAACTGTTCTATGAATAACGACTCATTTACATATTTTTCTTTGCCCAAATAGCAAAAATAGTGGTACCAAGCATTTCAGATGTATCATTTCAGAGCAGAGAGTCAAGAAATTTTTTTTCAGTTAAAGATTTTAGTAGCAGAAGAAATTCAGGATTGAGGATTCTAAAAGGAGCTCTCCAAATAGGAATTCTTAATGCCTTCCAAGTCCATTTAAGAGCAGAAATCTACATGTTGGTTGAATAAAGAGATTTCAGTAGTTTCGTGTTGCTGCATGCTAATTCACTGATTCTTCTAAACCTTCTCTAATATATTACTAGATTCTTTGCTGATTCTTCATTGATTCTTTAATGGCCTTCCCTAATATATTAGTAAACAAGTAAATGTTTCTAGCGTGGGTGGTGTGTACTATACTTGTCTTCCTATTGTTCAGGAATAAAAGAAACAGCAGGAACTTCTTTTCTTCCTGAGCAATAGACTACAAACCAGCTTATCATCTATTTCTAGGACACATGATTGTGTTCAGGTCTCTGTAATTGTGTGCTCATGTCTTGTAGGATGCTTTGAGGAAAGGGTTTGATTCAGGGCAGCTTTAATTTCAGCCTCTTTAAATCAAGCCATCTTCTCATGAGAAGTACGAATGCTGTGTGACATACTCTCAGGTTAGACACATCTGAGGAGCTTATTTAGCCTCAGTGGCTTTAGATTACAATTGGGAAAAAAAAATTGTTATACTATAAATACTGTGGTTTTTATGACCAATCATGTTTTTCAATAAAATTAAAATTAAAAGTAATTTCAACCTTCCTTCCTTCCTTCCTTCCTCCCTCCCTCCCTCCCTCCCTCCCACCCTCCTTCCCTCCCTCCCTTCCTAGTGCCTACCTACCCTAGGTACTGGAAATTCAGAGGTGAATAATTCATCGTTTCTGCCCCCAAGGAGCTCACAGTCTAGTGGTGGAGATAGACACGTAATTAGATGTAATTGAATATATGGTTTTAGAGCTAAAAATTCCTAGTTTGTAAATATAATAGACTAAAGCGGCCAATTTTTTTTTTTTTTTTTCTGTAGAGAACTCCACTCCATCTTTTCATTATGCCCTTTACCTGGCTCAATAACTTAGATATTAGATATTTTCAGTATTTCTCTGTGATTTCTCAATGCATTTTATTTGAACAGGGAGCATCTGTACGTGTAGTTCTATACCGTACATTTGGAGCCACTTCTAAGTAGAAACGGGTAAATTAAAAACAAAAGTACCTGCAACACTTCTCCCTGTATTGAACCAGCTGCTCACCTCCTTTCCATAACACTTTCTCTTGTTAACCTAAGGAAGAAACAAAAGGGTAGCTTCAGATTCCACCCCAAATGTACAGTGTCTAGTGTCAGTACTTATGGACAATGATCCAACTCTGTATTAAATAAAGCACAAAACAGGTTTCAAATATTTAAGTGACATGACTGAGTTTGAAACATGGTGTTTATCCTGGTAGTTCTGGCCAGGAATTGGCAGCTTCTGGCTCATGTCATTTCTTCTTCTACTCAAAGATGGTCTTTATGTTATGTCCCTCGTAGTGATAAAACCCCGATCTTCATAAAGCAAATGATGTCATTGGCTTGCCCTTCTTTCTATTCCCCATCAGATCGAATTTAGATGTGATACTGGCAAGAGCAACAAGGTAAAAGATCAATTTGTGATTGTCTGGTCCAAGGGGGATTATTTTGACAGTCTGTTCTAACCATACAAGCAATGTGTCCAATAAAGTTTTATTAGGTGTTGTCACAGATGTAAATGTTTCATAAAGACATGACTTGAGTTGTAAATCATATACTTGAATTCAAACTAAAGTCACCTCATTAAATACCAAGAAAAACTATGTCTTTCACGTAAATCCAGGTCTTGAGTGACTTTTAAAAAAGGAGCAAAGAACAAAAAACAAAACTCAAGTCCCAGAAGTCTAAGACTGAACTTTAAAGAGACTGACGGGAATATGAAAATTTCCCTTATGTGTTTCTTTAATCTTTCTTTCTAGGCCATACACTCCAAAAGTTTCATTATCTTCCTAGTCCATCAGATTCTCCAGAGATAATAGAACTGGAGAGATGATCTAGACTCAGTTTTAAAAAAGAGTTTTAAAAAAACTCTTGTTTATTGAGGTACAATTTACATACAATAACATTTATCCTTTTTAGTGTACGGTTCTGTGAGTTTTTCTGTGAGTTTTGAAAAACACATGCAGACATGTAACTATCACCATAATCAACATACAGAACATTTTCATCTCCGGAAAATTCCCCCCTGCCTCTTTGTTGTTAATTCCTTCTCCCACTCCAGGCTCCTAGCAACCACTGACCTGTTTTCTGTCCCTGTAGTTTTGCCTTTTCCAGAATGTCATATAAACAATCATACAGCATGTAGCCTTCTGCAGACTCTTTCATTTTTGAAATTAATATTATTATTTTTCAGATTATAAAGATAATACATGTTCGTCATGAAAAAATTAAAATAATCATCATGAAAAAATTAAAATATTTAAGAAAGAAGAAGATATAAAAATGCTTCCCAAAGATAACCATTGTTAGTGTTTTGGTGTATTTCCTTCCAGTCTTTTTACTCTAAATGCATATTCCCTCACACATATAGAAAAAAAATTTACAAAATTGGAATACTACTGTATACAGGATTTTGTATTTGTATAACTTAATATCTGGAAGCATATACTTTTGTTGTTGTTGAAAAACTTCAATTCTTGTTTGTTTATTTATTTTTTAGCAATATACAATGTAGTTGATTTTCATGTCCCTTTACCAATTACTCCTTTTCTTTGCTCCCTCCCCCCTCCCCTCATCTACATCATATCTGTTCATTTGTCTTAATAAGTTCAAGGAATTGCTGTGATTGTTGTGTCTTCTTCCTCCATCCCCCCTGTTTGTTTGTATATTTATTTATTAATTTTTATTCGCTCCCACAAATAAGTGAGAACATGTGGTAATTCTCTTTCTGTGCCTGGCTTATTTCACTTAATATAATTTTCTCTAAGACTATCCAGAAACACTGAATAGTTTGAATAATTAATTTATATTAAAGGAAGAGCCTCATTTATCCCCCCCAAATAATCTTTTTGCTAACATAATCTGAAACCAATATAGATCAACCACTTAACAAAAGTTTGCTTGCTCTCTTTATCCCTGGTAATCTATAGCATAACCTGGGATGACACATTTCTCCTGCATATACCTACATTTCTATGTTCTGTTTTGTAGGCTAAGCTATATTGTGTATAAAATTTGAAATGCTATAGGAGGCAGGGGATACTGAGGAAAGAATGTTATAGAGCAAAGCCTGTATGATTAATCTGCTTTTCCTCATTCCAGAAGACAAAAAGCTTCACTACACCAAAGCCAGACATAAATAATTTTTAAAGTGTATTTTAAATTGAGTTTCTAGGCCTTTTTTCTAGATAGGCCAGTATCAATTGAATTAAATTTTAAGATGGGTCTCTCTTCCTTATATACAGAGTGACTCTTAGGCACATTCAAGAAGGACACATATATGGTGTTTTAGAAGTTGCAGTAACCTTGGGTTTACGGAGACATATTGCCTTTTTTTTGGGGGGGGGTATCTTTCATTCCAGGGGACTTACTAAAGTAATTGTATAATGCATATCCCGGGTAAATGTGCAGATATCCATTTTCTTCTTCAGTATTGCTCTATGAAATTATTGAACTGCAAAGAAAAAAAAATGTTNCAAATTGCAATTATTTTTGTATCCCTTACACAGTTACTCCCTATCCCACCTCCCCCTCCCTCTTTCCCACCTCTAGTAACTATAGGCCTGTTTTCTCCTTCTGAAAGTTCAAGGTTTCTTTGACGGTTGCCAACTTAAGTGATGCCTTATATAAAAATGGCAAAGAAGGCTATGTTTTATTAATTTATGTCAACCAGAAGCTATTCTGGTTGGTGTGATGATTACACTCACCCATATATGTATGCACGGTAGTGTACTATGTCATTTACAGCAAAGACATAATAGCATTAATGTAACATTTTATTCAAACTTTTATGTGCATTGTTATATAATCATGTAACATAATTAATATAATGTAACATTTTANCAGCTTTGATTGAGTAATGACCCCTGGCTCAAAAAATCTATAATTAATCTTTATTTCATTCAGAATAAATCAGAGCTCCTTAATTTGTCATTCAAGACACTCATGATTTCCAAGTTTGTTTTCAATGATTTTCCATCAGAAAAGCTACAGTACTGCTAAAAAGAACTACTGAGTTCTTGTGTATGTGCCCAGTTCTTCCTCACCCCTTTAAAAACACTTTGCTTCTCTCCCACTCTTATTTCCTTAAGGTTTAAATATTGCCCTTCTTTTACAACCTAAATTATATGCCTTTTATGTTGTCTACCTTAGTCAAGTCAGTTGATAATAATCTCTTCTACCTGAGAATCTCTGGGGATTTTCTGTGTAATTCTAGTATGAAAATTTTCATTTTTTATTCTATATTAATCATATTGATACATTTTTATTACCTCTGTTCTTGATTTATCCTTGTAACCTCTGCATCCTCTCAGTGCTTTGAACACATTAGTAATTCATTAGCTACTTATTGAGTGAATGAATGAACAAATGAAGTAATAATGAAGGGTAGATCTTTTTTCTTAATAATTTTTTACTTTGGCTGATGCTGCCTGTCAACTCAGGTTAGCAACAACTCTTGCTCTCAATAATTTCATGATTGATTATCTGTTTAGCATCATCCAATGAGAAAACAATTTTCAGCTGAGAATACTAATCCAGAAAATTATTTGCTTTGCTGTAGTTGATATTACTGTGCAAGTAAAACAAATTTTTAATTGTCAGGACTTAGCAATATTAGACTTTTTAAAAGAACTTTAAGACTTTATTCATATGGAATCACATGAAAATGGGAGGAGCCACAGATTTTATGTTAAAGGCTGTTTATTATCTGACTTGTGTATTAAAAGCCTGTTATTACAAATCAGGCCCTGTACATAGACTTTATATCAAACCTCAGAAGAGCCTTCAGATTGGGTGTAACTCCATTCCTCAGATGAAGGTAGAAGGCTCAGAGAGGTTAAGTGTATTCATGTCACACAACTATTGACTGGTAGATTCAAGATTCACGGTCAGGTCTGTTCTCTTTCCACTGTACTGAACTTGCTGTTAAGATTATTGTAATTTTGACATTGAAGTTGTCAGATGTAGAAAATTTGGTATAATGAATAGAACTCAGAAACAGGACTTTAAAAACCAGGGTATCAGAGAAGAGTAGAAATTAAGCTAGTGTAGGTAGGAGTGTCAGCATTCTGTGCTGGAAAGGTAGAATACTATAATATAAGCAAAGTTCAGGTAGGACAACCAGTATTAACAAACCATGTAATTTGAGGCAAAGAACAAGTATCTTTAAAATGAGAATAATGCTGATTCATTTTCAGTTTTTTGTACATACATAAAGTGAAATATTTTACGTATTTGGCATGTAGTAAGTGTTTAATAAAGTCGATAAATGATAGATTTTCTTTTAGAAAAATTGCAATCCTTTTTAACTAAAACTGAGTGTATTAGTTTTCCAGGGATCTCATAAAAAAATTCCATAGACTTAGTGGTTTAGACAACAGGAATGTGTGTTTTTAGTAATGGAGACTAGAAGTCCCAGATCAAGGAGTTTGCAGCCTTGATTTCTTTTGAAATGGCTTGCAGATGGCTGCCTTCTTGCTGTGTCCTCACATGGTTATCTTTCCGTCTGTTGTCTCTGTCTTAGTCTCCTCTTCTTATAAGGACATCAGTCATATTAAATTAGGGCCTCCTCTAATGACCTCATTTTAACTTAATTAACTTCTTTAAAAGAACTGCCTCTAAATACAGTCACATTCTGATGTACTGGGGGTTTGGGCTTCAACACATAAATTTGTTATTCAGCCCATAATATGTGGAGACTAAGAATATAATCCCAGAAGGAAATATTTTAAGAATTAGATTAAGGACGTATGATAGAGACCCCATGTTATGGAGGATGACTTCATACTGTAAATACCACTAAGGTAACATTTTTGAGCAGGTAAGTAAGGAAAACAGTGTTTCTCCCAGGTTGAAGTCAATATTTAATAAGTACATAAAAATTTGAATGGAGAATTTAGAAAATTAACAACCAAAATGTAAATTAATGTATATTAATTTTACTCGATGAGAAAATCTCAGATATAGATATGCCATAATAAGTGTGATCTAAAAGTCAATTCAGCTCCAGACCCTGAGTGATATTTGATTTACACTGATTGAAATCCATCTCTCTTAACCTACATTCTTTCTTTATCCTCACATGATAACGTCTAAGCTTCAGAAAATCGAAACGACCAAGAATAAGCTGTTTGTCTTTTTCAAAGTGAGCCCCCAAATTCCTCCTTGCTGCTTACCTTCCAGTGTGTTAACTAAGCTGTTCTCTAAATACCTATCAGGAATCAGACTAAGTGAAACATGCATTCTTTTAGCTTTTGTGATGGCATTGAGATACTTTATGTCTATTTCATCTATCCCAAGGGTGCATGGCTTCTTACTTTGTTTTCTACCAATGACTCAACAGAAGGACTAGCCCTATTCTCCAAGGGGAAACAATAATTACTATTAAAAAGAAGTTACAAAGTCTTGTTTCACATTTCTCCACTAGTTTTCTTCCCCAATTTTACATCTTTCTTACTAGAGGTATTTCTGCAAGGGATTTGAACTTTCTCCTGTGGATCTGCTTCAAATACATTTTGAACATAATACTTTTTTCTTCTATCACTGACTCAAATATATTATTTGACACTGAACAGCAGATAGAGAGCACTTTTATTAAGAAGACATTTTAATTAAAAGATTATATGTCTGGAGCTTGAATTAGTTTGCTTTGTGAAAATCATTTGGAAGTCCACATTTCTTATTCTTTTTTTTTCATTTTGAAGATATGCTCTTCACTCTTTTCTAATTCAGCTCATAGCTCAGGTATGTCCCTTATTCTTTGCTGAACCAACAAATTTCTTTTTAATGGTGAAAATTCATTCACTTTGTTTTCCCACAACTGAGCATTTTAGTTATTTTGGTAACACTCTAATATATACACACCTAAGAACAAAACAAGATTAAAGAGGAAATGGAGGAGGAAGAAGCGGGGAGGAGATAACAATTACTTCTGGAAGAGATATTATTCTGGTTTGAAACAATGCATAGTTTTTTTGTTTTTTTCTCCCCTTTCCCTCTGCCCCCCCC
>NW_007732350.1:48921-51628 GCF_000696425.1 Galeopterus variegatus | reverse complement strand
TCCATTTTCTTCTTCAGTATTGCTCTATGAAATTATTGAACTGCAAAGAAAAAAAAATGTTGTTCCAAATCAGAAGAATAAAAGCAAGTATTTCCTTTTTTCTATGTTAAGTTCTGGTGTACTGAAAGTGGCCTCTAAAAAGCCTTAACAGAAATAAGTTGTTTGGGCACAGAGTGACATACTTTGGGAGCTTGAGGCAGTCTCACTCAATGATGTTGCTGGTGGCAAAACTTTATTATACCTGTGGCCTGTGGAAGTCTTTTTTATTTTTCCAAAAAATAATATAAAGCCTTGTGTTATGGACTATACTATGTTCCTCCTAGAGTCAGATTTTGAAGTCCTAACCTACAAAGTGGCTGTATTTGGATATATAGCTTTTAAGGAGGTAATTAAGGTTAAATGAGCACATAATGGTGGGGCCCTAATTCAGTATGACTCATGTCCTTATAAGAAGAGACAGAAACACCAAGGAGGGGTACACACAGAGAAGACATGAGGAGAAGGTGGCTATCTGCAAGCCAAGGAGAGAAATCAACCCTGCTGGCACCTTGATCTTGGACTTTCAGCCTTCAGTAGTGTGAGAAAATTAATTTGTTTCACAAGCCACTCAATCTGTGGTATTTGTTATGGTAGCACTAGGAAACTAACATGGTTAGCCAGACTTTTGGTGATGTTGAGATTGCATCTTCTGATGTCAAATACTACATATGAGATGTGCAAAGTGACACTTGAAGCTGCTCTCAAAGAAGCATCGCAAAATCCTGGTCCTCCAGTGAAATCTTTCTTGGTTATTTTCACCGTTTTAATTTCCCTTCCCTACATAATGGAAAATCACTTAGGAAGATGGAGGAATGTTGTAGCAGGAAAGATAGACTAAGTCTGCATGCCACTGTGATCATCCTATCAACAAATCAAGAAATAAATTGTTTCATAGCCAAGAGGCAGTAGGAGGGCTTCAATATGTGTAAATGAAAATTTATATTTAGGAGAAAACAATCCAAAAATACTTAAAAGATGATGGAATATATGCAGTTAAAAATCAAGGAAATAAATTGTTTCATAGCCAAGAGGCAGTAGGAGGGCTTCAATATGTGTAAATGAAAATTAATATTTAGGAGAAAACAATCCAAAAATACTTAAA
The DNA here is from genome assembly GCF_000696425.1 of Galeopterus variegatus. Classification (NCBI taxonomy): domain Eukaryota; kingdom Metazoa; phylum Chordata; class Mammalia; order Dermoptera; family Cynocephalidae; genus Galeopterus; species Galeopterus variegatus. Next base: position 50,487 of record NW_007732350.1, on the reverse strand, counting down.
AGATGATGGAATATATGCAGTTAAAAATCAAAGAAGAATTTTTAGACTACTCCCTGGAACTGTTGCTGTTTTGTGCTTCTATATAGAAAAAACAATCTGGTCAAAAGTGCTTTGTAGGGGAGGGAAAAAGTAATCATCATATGATCCTTGCAAATGGTGATTGTGTATTTACAAATAGACTGCTTTGCATAACCTGAAGATGACCTTAGGAGTTTGAAAAGTTATGGATAATGGTAACTAAAATGATCCAAGTAATTTTTAATCAAGGAGGCTGCTTTATGAGGACAATGTAAAGGATTAATCTTGAAATGTAAAGACAAGGTATGATTGGAACTGCAATGTCTTTAAGAATAAAAGGCAGAGAGTAGACTCATTCATCTCTTCTATGAGATGAAATCAAATAGATACCATGGATATTCCTTGACGCTTAAGTACGTTTAATCATAGAACATTAGTAATACTAAAGAATATTAAAGAAAAATTACTTTTTTATATGGTGAATATGACTTTCCCCTCACTACTTGCTGAAAAAAATTAAATTAATTGTGTCTAATTTAATATTATGTATCAATAGCCATATCATTTCTTAATAATTTATAGATCTTGGTAGAAAATATAGCAATTGTGGGAAAAAAGCAAAATATTTTTCTTCTTTTCTGTTATCTAATAATTTAACAGATGGCACATATCCCTGATAGACTCTGCATATTAATACAATAATTCTGAAGAATTTTTAAAAACTCTTCATTAGGGTTAAGTCATTTTTTAGAAACTGTGTAATATACCATAGCTGTTATAATAAATTTTCAGAATATTTGTTCTAATGTTGGACAATCCAAATGATACAATGCAAAAAGAAAAAAATGATACAAATGAAAAAAGAAAAAGTCCAGTAATTAGGGCTTGATGTCAATCATGGAATCTCATGGAAAATTATTCTTCATGATTCTTAGTTAACACACATACAGAAAAGTGAGACATTCTAATTAAGACCTGTGATAGAGACATGAAACAACATTTTTAAACCCACAGAACTATATAACTATTTAAAGAGATACAGGGAGTATATCCGAGAGGCATAATGAAGAGATACTACTACTTCTATGTGATGTTTTTATTTACAGTGGCCTCTTCTATTGTTTCATGTACCACAAATTAAAATATAATAAAAACTTATTTTAATTGGTAATCAATTATCTGATTGAAAGAACTGTTAGAGCATTATCAATTATTTTTACTGAGTTTGTTATTTAAAATATCCAAATTATTTTATCTTTGAAGATTTTTTGCTTGCACACATGATCAATATTTGAAGAGTCCAGAGTGCTCACCATTACGCCATGGAACCCTCAGAAGGATGAATGTTTTCAAACAGTACTAGGAAATTTTTTCAACTTGTTATGTATTTAAAATTTATGTAAACTTTGGCTATTATGCCTTGTAATCTAGCCTTCATTTTAAAACTCATTTCACACACTGTGGTTTAATATAAGACTTCATTTAATCACAAAGAAAATTATTTAATGAAAATCTGTGTTTACCATATTTTAAAATAAGTAGTAGAAA
>NW_007732350.1:47474-48013 GCF_000696425.1 Galeopterus variegatus | reverse complement strand
ATATAAATCCGACAAAACAAAGAAAATTAAAATGTGTTGAGGATATGTGTTAAGATAACTGAGGAGACACAGTTTTCTTGGAGAGTCGCAGTTAGGAAAACATGAATCTGGACAACACTCAAAATTCTTCAGAGCGAGAATATGTAATGCTTTGACAAATACGGATCAATCTTTCATCTACTGAACGCTGCTTCTAGGGGTGGTTAATCTTAAGATATACTGTTAAATTCATAAAGGAAGAGGGTAAAGTAAACATCTAAATTCTAGGCTAGGTACCAATGACTTTATGCCTTGTTTCGTAAAATTATACTACCTTGAAATTCAATGATTGTAAAAGTGTAAAAATGAAGGAAGATTTCCATCACATGAATAAGCTATAGGAATCAGAAAAATTCTCTAGAACATTATTTGTTTAGGCCACATTTTATACATGGGCATGGGTCAAAACAAATTTGACATGCCAAACACACCATTTTTTACACATAAAGATTTTGATGTGAACACCATCTCGTGTTAGTGGATCTCTTACAGCAAAACAG
>NW_007732350.1:44752-46319 GCF_000696425.1 Galeopterus variegatus | reverse complement strand
AGATATTTCAAATTTTGTGAATTATTTAGGAAAAAAAATATAGCACACAATTCATAATCTTCTGCAAAGGCAACAACAAATCTTTTTGCAAATAAATCTTTTCTTATTAGTGTATCAGCAGCTTCTACTTTTGCCAAGTTAATCACTTAGCCGGCTAAAACGTAGCATGTTTGTTTTGCTGTTTTTGGCCTTGTCAGCATTTATGCAAGTAAAAGTAGCTTTCTTCATAAAACTATTTTCCTCTCTTTTACCTTAGTTAATAGAAATAAACTCCTGTACTGGTTATTTTTCTTAGGTAAATTACTTTTTAAAAAATCTGTGTGATCTAGAGTATGTTTAATTTATTAAGATTTCTCATGTTATAAATTGGATCAGCTGATAACAAACCTGCAAAATAGGTACAGTTCAGTCTTTACAGTTAATTTTATTAACCCATTTCTCATATTCCTTCATACACCTCCTGCCAGTTGTTCCATGATCCTCTCTGAATAATCAAGCAAAGTGTGTCTGTAGTGGATTGAATTATATCCCCCTAAAACTCATTGAAGCTTGAATTGTGTTTCCCAAGTTTTATGTATTAGAAACTTGGTCCCCACTGTGACTGTTAAGAGGGCGGGGAAATCCTATTATGGTAATTGAAAGGTGGAGCCTCGAAGAGGTGATTAGATTGTAGAACCGTGCTATAGCGAATGGATTAAAAAAGGTGATCAGGTGCGTGGATCTGAGGGCTTTAAAAGAAGAGAGTCTGTCTTTTTATCTGCTCTCTCTGCTTCCACCATCTGATAATGTGAGACCCCTGGGTCACTGTTGTCACCATTAGATAGACTTTGGATTTCCCAGTCTCAGAAACTGTAAGCAATAAATTTCATTTTCTTATACATCGCCCTGTTCCAGGTATTTTGTTATAAGCAACAGAAACAGACTAATATAGTGTGCTTGCAGAGCTTTACTTACATAGTACTGGAAGAACAGCTGACTTCTCTCTGCCATATTCACTAATGTAATTCTATACCTCTATGTACTGGAGCTCCCATAGCAAAGGAAAATAATTAGGATAAGTTAATCTAACTTAAATTAAGCACATAAATTATCAAACACTTCTGGTGAGGGTATAAATTGATATATACTCTCCAGAATACAACCTGACATCATATTTTCATACCTTTAAGTACTGTGCATTTTTATATTTGGTAATTAAACTTGTGGCCCTCTATCCTAAGTAAAAAATCAGAGATATATTCTGTTATGGACAAAAATGTGTATAACAGTGTTATCATAAAAGTGAAAAAGAAAATAAACAACTTGAGTTTTCAGTTACAGAGTGTTATTATTTCAATTAAAGCAAAATTATGTAATAGAAAATATGAAATCAGTAAGAACACAAAAGAAATCTGCTTTCCACACCTATTAAAATGGCCAAAATCCAGAACGTTGGTGACACCAAATGCTGGTGAGGATATGGAGCCACAGGAACTCTCATTCACTGTTGGTAGGAATGCAAAATGGTACAGCAGTTTTGGAAGACAGACTGACATTTTCTTGCTAAACTAAACATGCTCTTACTATG
>NW_007732350.1:42256-43461 GCF_000696425.1 Galeopterus variegatus | reverse complement strand
GGATACTATTCAGCACAAAAGGTATAAAGAGCTATTAAGCCACAAAAAGACATGGAGGAAACTTACATATTACTCTTGAAAGAAGCCAACCTGAAAAGGCTACATACTCATGGTCGTAACTATGTGACATTCTGAAAAAGGGGAAACAACGGAGACAGTAATCAGCAGTTGCCAGGGGGTGGGGGCAGGGAGGGATGAATAGGCAGAGCATGGAGGCTGCTTAGGGCAGAGAAAATACTCTGTGATCTATAAATGGTGGATACATGTCACTACACAGTCATCTGAACCCTACAATGTACAATACTAGGAGTGAATCCTAATGTGAACTATGGACTTTGGGTGATTATGTTATGTAAATGTAGGTTCATCAGTTATACAGATAATACCACTCATGGGGTTTATTGATAATGGGGGAAGCTATGCATGTCTGAGGCAGATGCTATATGAGAAATCTCTGTACCTTCCTCTCGATTTTGCTGTGAACCTAAAACTCCTCTAGAAAAATAAAGTCTTAAAAAAAGTCTGCTTTTAGCAATGTGGTGGACTATGTACCATGAAGTTCTTCCCACTATAAAATAACTATGTCTTGAAAATAATCCTTTTCTTTTGTTGTGGACTTCCAAGAAGTAAGGGAAATTTATAAGACTCACCCCTTCACACACACATACTCCTAAACAAAAAACATGTGGCTGGTATCTGGAGGGAAAATGGATACATTAGCATTGTATCCAAATGGATACAACAAGCCAGTCTACCAAGTGGCAGAATTAAATTCCAGACTCTTACATTAAGTCCATGATTTTCAAAGGAGGCTAAAGTGGTCCCAGATTGACACTACCCTTGATTCCCATCACAGGCAAAGAAAAGTTTTTTCTAGAAGAAAGGATTCCTCACTTAGGTCTTTAGAATTTCTAAGATTATGGTGAAGAAAATATAAGACAGCAAAGAAAGATCCCTAGCACACAAGAAATTAGACCTCCATGTTTGAGAGGCAAGAGTTATAATAAGTAGATATATCTTCCACTTAGTTCATACATTTTAACTATCAAATACAGGATATCAATTAAATACTTATATATGTACATATATTTATATATCCATAAATGGAAAATATATCTAAAATTATATAAAACAATTATTTTTAAAAGACAAATTGAGGGCCGGCCCGGTGGCGCACTGCTACAGTGCACCGCTTGGGAGCGTGG
>NW_007732350.1:40819-42109 GCF_000696425.1 Galeopterus variegatus | reverse complement strand
TTGCCGGACACGAAAAAAGACAAAAAGGAAAAAAAAAAAAAAGACAAATTGAATCAGAAATTTAAAAAATGATCCATTAATTAAAAATACACAATTTTTGAAATAAAAAAAGACCTAATGGATGGGTTCAAAAGTAAAGACACAGTTGAGGAGTAAATAGAAAAACAAATCTAAAGAAATTAACAAAAAAGACAATATGAAGAATATGAAAAACAAAAAGTGGCATGTTGGATACATTGAGAAGATATAATACATAACTAAAATCATTATCTCAATGGAGGATTGTATAACTTATCTTTTACTACATAACAAATTATCCCAAAATGTAACAACTTAAAACAACAAATATTAGTTGGGTTGTCTGACTCAGAATCTCTGGAAGGTTTCCAGTCAAGCTGTTGACTGGGACTGTAGTCGCTGAAGATTTGACTGAGCTGGAAGTTCCTCTTCCAAGCTTACTGACAAGTCTTTTCGCAGGGTCTTCAGTTCCTTGCCATCTGCATCACTGTACAGGTAAAAAGAGAGACAGAGGGACAGAGAGACAAAGAGGCTGAGAGACAGAGACAGAGAGAGAGAAAGCCCCTGATACAAAGTGGTGGAAGGAGACTATAAAAGGAGATGGGGATTATTTGGGGTCATGAATCACTGGAGACTGACTAATACAGAGAAGATTTAGAAAATGAAGTAAATATAACATTTGAAAAGGTCTAGTCAAGTGGTCTTTAAGCTAATAAAAAAGCATAAATCCACACATATATGAAACACAATGAATCATAAGCAGGAAAAAAAAGACATTTATATTGAAACACTGCAGATCCAAAAGACAAAAAGGTTTTTAATGAAGCCAGAGAAATTACCTACGAATGAACTAGATTATATTGAAAGCAGACTTCACATCAATAGCTAAAAGTACAGTTTCTGAATCCAGGTTGCTTGAGTTCTTATCCTGGCCTCGCCACTTTTTAGCTAGGTGATCTTTGAAAAATTACTTAATCTTTTCATTCCTGTATTATTTTTCTATTGCTCCTGCAACAAATTGCCACAAACTTAGTGGCACAAAATACCACAAATTTATTATCTTTCAGTTCTGGAGGTCAGAGTCCTGAAATCAGGTGTTGGTAGGGCTGTGTTCTCCCTGGAGGTTCTAGGGGATAGCCCATTCCCTTGCTTTTTCCAGCTTTGAGAGGCCACCTGCATTCCTTGCTCATGGCTCCTTCTTTCCATCATCACAACCTCTGCTTTGGTCATCACATCTCCTTTTCTGTCTCTTACATTCCTGCCTCCCTCTTA
>NW_007732350.1:38145-40275 GCF_000696425.1 Galeopterus variegatus | reverse complement strand
TCATGGCTCCTTCTTTCCATCATCACAACCTCTGCTTTGGTCATCACATCTCCTTTTCTGTCTCTTACATTCCTGCCTCCCTCTTACAAGGACCCTTGTGATCGATTGCATTGGGAACACCCAAATAATCAGGGATAATCTCCCATCTCAAGATTCTTTTTTTTTTTTTTCCATGACCGGCAACGGATCGCAACCCTCAGTGTCGCGCCCATACCGGACTGGGACCGGCAACGGGATCGCAACACTCGGTGCTGCACCCGCACCTTGCTCAGCCAGTGAGCGGGAACCGGTCTGTATGTGGGATCCGAACCCTCAGGGGAGTGCTGCTGTGCTCTGAAGCGGCGCACTGTAGCAGTGCGCCACCGGGCCGGCCCCCATCTCAAGATTCTTAATCACAACTGTGAAGTCCCTTTGCTATGAAAGGTAACATATTCATAGTTTTTTAGCACTGTGAGGTGAACATCTTGGGGGGCATTATCCTGTCTATCACAGTCTTCATCTGTAAAATGAGGGGAGTAACAATGTTTCTTCCTAGGGTTGCTATGAGAATTTAATGAATTTAGATTTAGAATTTAATGAGTTTAGATTTTTTTTTTTGTATTTAAGATATAGGTTAGCATATATTATGTTATAAAAATATTTGATAAAATAAAATAGAGAATGAAATAGAAAACCATAGAATGATACATTAAAAAGCTAATAGCAGATAAAGAACTGACTGTCTAAAGTTGTAAAGCCAGTTAAATTCTTCAGAGCTAAGTATTCAATAAACTGAGAGTTTATCACTAACTAATCTTTAGCAGTGAAACTTCTAAGGAACATACTTGGATAAGAAAAAAAAATCACAGAAGAAAATAATGAGATGTAAAAATGAATAGAAAATATATAAATTGTAAAACAGAAGAAAAAGTCCAAACAAACATTGTCTATATTTGTAAAAAATAATACTCATTTTTCAATTTATAAGTTTGAAGAAAAAGAACCAAATTAAATTGCTAGACACTAATAATGTAAGATTTGGAAGGGGGTTAATCATAATTACATTGTATTAAATCATTTACATTACTCAAGATATGTAGTGAAGATATTATCTAAATTGAGCTACTGTTGAATCACAAATATATGGGTAAATTGAAAGTTTAATTAATTGTCACCATTGGAAAGTTTATCTCCATAAGGAAGTTGTCATGTCTGGAGCTGAGCATTGCATTTTGCTGATGGTACATTGGGTCATGGTGAGTCGAAGCCTATGCTCTAGGGCCCACTATGCAGAGACTACATCTTTGCTACCATGTTTACTCTGTGCTATGGGTTGAAATGTGTCCTCCAAAGGTTCACGTATTAACCCGCACTGTAACAATGCTGAGGGTGGGAGATGCTACTATGGTAAATGAAAGCTGGGGCCTTTATGAGTTGATTAGATTGTGAGGACCATGCCCTGATGAATGGACTGATCTATTCATGAAGTAAAATTTTCACAGTTTCATGCCTGCTCCCATAGATTGATCCACAAGCCCCTATTCCAGAATTCCCAATCACTAATATAATTGACCAACGTCAGAATATCCAGACAGTTCAGGTCTTTGGGGTTTATATTATGACAGAAGAAAGGCGCGTTAATATCACCCTCAACCAAAGCTGCAAATATATATTGTTGTCTGTCGGGCCTCCCTGAGCCAGAGGCCGACAAAACCGAGCGGGAAGAGACCCCGGTCCAGCCGGGGGTCCCTTGTGGGGCTGAGCGGGATGATGAGTGTCGCTGGCACGGCCCTTCCCCCCCAGGACCTTCCTCCCCGGGGGCCGAGAAAGAACACCACCGAGCCAGGAGAGTGGTCAAAGCCGGAACTCCGTTTATTTGCAGGGCGGCACAGCTTATATAGGGAAAAAGGGCAGGGCGGGTTTTGATATGAGAGATCAAGCAAAGAGCCAATAAGAAGGGCTTAAAAGGATAGGGTGAGGTGGTGGGGAGGCTCTACGCGAATACGGAACTAAAGTTGCTGAATCACTGGGACCCGGAAGGGCGAGGCTGGTAGCTACGTGCCGTTGAGCGCTAGTGAAATGGTGGCCGCGGAGCACATGAACTGGCGCCCGTGCGTGTCAGGGCGCATGCGCGCAAAGTTATGCCCAACA
>NW_007732350.1:22059-37185 GCF_000696425.1 Galeopterus variegatus | reverse complement strand
GGAGGCCTTACGCCAGCAAGATGGCCACCGCTTGATCTGTTTTAGGGAACAGGAACCATACTTAGGCAGGCGCCTTATGATTTGATTGCGCCACAACATGGCCCAACAGTTGTCCATCTTCATGTGTGCAAACTATTTGTAATCTAGCATTTGCTAGATGAACATAAGTCTATGCACAACGTCGGCATTCTGCTAATTTCCTCTAGTAGAGATACCATATCTGTTCCAGGAGTTGTAATTAGGGCTACTACCATGGTTAGACCCACTATAATCTATAGCCTTCCACCAGGATCTATCTGAATTTTGTAGGAGTCAGACTGGTGAATCAAAATGGTACGAGCCATGACCTTGCATCTTTTTAGTCTTTAATAGTAGCATTAATCTTTGCTATAACCCCTTGGATAAGTGTTATTTTTCACTTAATATTTTAGCCGGGACTTTCAATTGACCTTTACTAATAAGACAGATCTCACCTCACAGATCATGACATTGATATGAGGATCTTGCTAACTACAAGGTACTTACATTCTAATTATACATTCAGACACTGAAGAAATGTCCTTGGGTGGGTCTATAGATCCAGTGGATCCATGGTGGATGAGATCAGGGACAGGACTCTATTACACAACTCCCAAACCTTTCTGCCCTGTACCTGCACCAATTTAATAGGTGGGCTAAGGTGGTGCTTCAGATATACAGACAAAATTGATATCCTGGGCCCTGTGTCCAACAGTCCTCAAAATGTTCGGGTAGATCTCATTCCCCAGTATACAGCTATTCTAATAAGCCTCCAAAGGTCTCTTGGGGGTAATAATTTGGGAAATATTTACTACATGCACTAGCTGTGATGTTACAATGTCCCTCCTTATGGGGACTTGGTTTCTCCTTTGCTCAATGAGTCTGGTTGTAAAAGTGGTACATGTTTAGAAAATGAACAAGAAATCATAAATTTTTATTGTGGAGTTTATTAATCATCCATCCTTGATTTACACTGATTACATAAACCATGCATTGCCCCCTTTCTTCCCTGTCTATCTTCTTTCCCTAGGAACATCATATTTCATTAACCATCTTCATAGATCTCTATGGGTCAGTCCCTTCTGGCTGCTCCAACCTTAAAACTTTTAAAATAATTTCACCCACAGGGTGAGAATTATGTGTTCCAGAAGAGTATTTCATTAAAAACAAAAAACAATGAAACAAACCTCTCCCATAATCTACCCATCTTAGTCCGGCACCCTAAAAGATCTAGTCTCAAATATATTTCTCAGATTCTTGCCAGGACATGTTGGTTAGGTACTATATCTCCTTTGACACATGATTCCTCTCTTTCCTTAGACCAATACTGTGACACCCAGGTTAAATCTGACTGGACCTTGTTTCTTGGTTTAGAAAGAGGAGAGTAAAAAGGGGGGAATTCTGAGGGCAGGGAGTTATGAATGGTGTCTTGCAAGGCAGAAACCTCTATATCATCTTTAAGAAAGCAGGGAGGTGGATGTGGGATGGAAGGTGGGAAGCACTAGCCTTTATCACAGAGGAGTGAGCCTCTTCAGGCCCTCAAGATTCTGAAGTATATTTCCCATTCAAAGTAAAGACCCTTGGAATCTTGAGTTTTTCCCAGTCTTTCCAAAAGCAGATCTCTGGGTTGAGAATTCAACTTTCTCTTGGAGTTCCATTGCACTTAGTATTAAATACTAGGCCTGATCCTAGATTCTTTTGCCCACTGGTTATATTAGAGGAAAGTCATTTCATATGCTGCTATGTGCTCTGTTTTTACATTTAACATTAAAATGGTGGTTAATCACCCTCAGACTTTCTTTGGCTTTCTTCAGTGAATCTACAGCACCCAGCAATAGACAGTCAATTCTAGTCTTTATAATTTACTACTTGCCCTGAAATTCTTAAATGTCTGAGGCATTGCACCAGCAGTACATTCTCTTCAACTTATATTCCACCTCTGATGACTAGTGACGAAAGTTTAACAATTACACTGCTGTAGCATACAAGCAATAATCAGAACATTACCTATGACCAGTATGGGTTCTCACTGCAGACCAGACTGTGAGTGACTCAATTTCAAAATCCCATTTGAGTCTGTTTCCTAAGATAAATCCTGTATCAACGATTATAGATTGGGTTTCACAGAAGCAGACTGTGAGATGAAAACTGGTGTGCAGAAGACATGCTAAAATAGCACTAGGAAGAAAGTTAGGGATATAGAAATTGGCAAAGGGAGAAATTGAACTCCAGTGAAGTTGCTTTAGGAATTCCTGGCTGTTGCATTTGTAGCTGGAGCTGAAATGTTTCTTTAAAGTTTGCTTAACTGGGACTTTTTTTTTTTCTCATTAACTAGTTATTAAATGTGGGTTAGGGGAGGAGTGTAAACTGGAATGAGACACTTTTCTTCAGATGGGCACAATTCTTCACACAGAACAACACAACGGTAACAATCAGCAGCTAATAGCACTGGCAGCTGGGGAGAATAAAGAGAGAATTCAAGCCGTGTCCAAAAATTTTTCTACAACTATTAATATTTCAAGAATGTTAGCTAAGCTAATTTTACCCTCAATAAGTACTTTCAAATCATGAGTAGTTTTCCTACTGTCCTGAAAATCATGTAAAATGGGGTGGTACTGGTTATGCTGTGCTACTAACTCTAAAATATCAGTGTTTTAATATAGCAAGTATTTACATCCATTGTGTGTTGTCAGTGGGGTCATTCCATACCATCATCACTTGGGAGTCCACACTGACGGAGCTTCCACCATCTAGAACATTACTAGGCCCTATAGCAGGGGAAAAGAATATGATAAGCTTCTATCAGGAAGAGTAAAATATTATTTCCACTCACAAAGCAAATCATGTGGCCACACCTAACTTCAGGAGTCCTATTGTGAATCTAGAAGAATTGGAATATTGGTGAACAGTCCTAATAATCATTAGAATAGTATATTACCTTTTCTGCCTTTATTACTGTTGAATGACAGAAGTGAATTTAGAAAATACTATTATACAAAAAAAAATACATAAAGTGAGACAAGTAGTCATCACCTAAAAAATACTGTTGGGGTAAAATAAGTTTATAAAAAGCTAGAACATTACTATTTTTTTTAATTGAAGCATAATTGATTATACATATGTGTGGGGTACAAAGTTGAATATTGATAGTTGGCACAATATGTGAGGGTCAAATCAGAATAGTTAGCTTATTCATCATTAAAATACATAATCATTCTTTGTGTCCACTAACCAATTACTCATAAATTTCTCATTAATCCCCTTCCCTCTCCCCCTCCCCTGCCCCTTTCCACTTAAAGTAACCACAGTTGTTTCTCTCTCTCTCTCTCTCTCATTTGTTTGTTTATTAATTCAGTTCCCACTTATGAGTGAGGACATGTGGTATTTCTCTTTCCGAGAAATGTGGTATTTCTCTTTCTGGGCCTGGGCTGTTTCACTTAACATAATTTAGAACATTACTATTATGAAAGTTTATCAATGAAGAGATTTTTGAAACTTAAACACATTAGTTTGCATCGAAGAGCAGAAATTGTATGGAGAATTTTATGAACATCTTTGATCATTAAACCATTTTTTTACAGTCTCTAGGAAATAAAAGTATCTAATAATTATCTATTGAACAAATGGATAGCTCTACAAATATGTTTCAAAGGGAAACATTATTTGGAAGAATAAAAAATGAAGTAAATTAAAAATTTTTTAAATATAAATATAACATTGCACAAATAAAAGAGTGGTATGATTGTGTCTTTATAGACAGAAAGACTTTTAATTAGAGTTTCTAGTCCATTTACATTTAATTAGATTACTGATATAGTAGGATTTAAACTACTCTTATTATTAATTGATTTCTATTTGTTATACCTGCTCTAAGACATATTTTTATTTACCTTCTTTTTAATTACTTGTACATTTTTATTCCAAAATTTTCCTCATTTACTTCTTTGTTAAACATACTGTTTCTAATATTTTAGTTGTTACTTTAGATGTTATCTCATGACCCCTGACTTATCAGCCCTAGGATCAGTATTAATGATCCAAAATTTTCCTCATTTACTTCTTTGTTAAACATACTGTTTCTAATATTTTAGTTGTTACCTTAGATGTTATCTCATGACCCCTGACTTATCAGCCCTAGGATCAGTATTAATGGCTTTGTACTTCTGCTCTGGGTGTCTCACTATTCCTTATTGTTTTCCTTTTCCCTGCCTACTCCTTTGTAAGTGGTTTCTTATAAGTCTGCTCATTGAAGCATTTATGTTTCCTGCTGGCACCTTAGCTAATGCACTGATGGAATGAGAAAGCAAAAACAATAGAACAATACGAGGTAAAGCCTACTAAAATATGTAACTTAATTTATGAATGTGAATAAATAAGTGTATAAAACCATTTTAATTAGTTGATTAGTCATATTTATCTACATCAAACCCCCAAATATATGGCCTATTTGGAATGTCCCAATGCCATGAAACAAACTGGTTTGATTGTAGTTGTCATTTTTATTTAGGAAAATTAAACTAGTGCTATATGCAAATGTAATTTTCAATATATTTAATGACTTTTGGAAGGGACAATTGTAGTAGCTGTTATGATCATCAATTCAGTGGTCAAGTTCTAGTATGGTTATAGTGAAATTTAAAAATGTAGAGGTCATGTTATAATTCATTTTTCAAAGACTAGTCACTATAAATAATGCATCTTGTCAGATGCCCAGGGGTTTTTTAAATGGAAGGTGACCATGCTCCTTTAGCAAAACTGATTAGTCTTTCCTCCCACCTCGGTGTGTTTATCTATTAAAAGCAAAGACCAATTAGCAAGTTCACTAACGAGTTTCTCTATATCTGTTGTAAAGTAAAACCTTTCCATAGCAACCTTGTTATTAAAATAGTAAGTCATACTAGAACTAAACTTGGCAAAACTCTGCAATTTATATTTGACAAATGTAAGAATATTTTCTTTTCCTGCCTGCAGTGTTGACTGGTAATAACAGGATCTCAGTTCAAATGAAGTTAGAGTTGATGATAAAACATAACCCTAATTAACAAATTTGCTAATAGCTGGTGCTTTAGGGCATTAATCCAAGTTCATTGTTTAGCTGCTTCATACCTAGTAACCTATATAAAATATTTACCAGTTCATTGACTCAATCTTAAGGCACTACATGATAATGTGTGACTTAATCCTTGTGCTACCATTAATGATGATTTTGCTTGTCTGCTCTGCACTCTGGCTGGACCTTCTACTGTCTGGTAGGAGAATTCCCCTGGGAATTCCACTCCCACATACTCCTCTTGAAGGAAGTGACTGCAGGTAGTTTTGTAACCATAGATCACCTGGGATCACAGTGAAGAAAAATGGCACCTGGGTAAAAGATCTCTATCTATTCTCTTGCCTATTGACAATGAGCAGAGCTTTTGCACAGTACTGAATGGTGACTGGTAGACCAAGTTAGATCTTCCCATTTTGTCTTTGAAAAATGCAACATGTTATAAAGGCTTAGAGACAAGTGTTTATGATACAACCTCTTTAAAGAACTGAAATAAGCTTAGTTGGGCAGCAGACATGGCTAAAGATGAGGCTGAAGATGAAGTCATGACTTACCTATTAGAGAGTCTGTAAATCATCCTAAGGATTCTGATTTTTATCATACATGTTATTGGAACCCACAGAGGATGTAAAACCAAGAGGTAATGTGATCAGATTTAGATTCTTCCTCTTTCTGGTTTATTCTCATATTGAATCCTGATGGACTGGGGTAACTTGAGCATGCTTCTCTTAACCTCGAAGATGAAAGCTAACTTCTTATTTGAATGATCATGAGTTTAGATTAACTTTGTCCTGTGCGCTCAGTGTACTCTTTCTGTACTAGCCACCTAAGCACTTTACTTTTTCCCTAGTGTAGATGATTTGGCCTCAATGTCTGCCTGTACTAGGAAGCTTGCTCTGTTTACTATCCCTGATCAATTTCTTCCAGTCCAGATTGTTTCCAGTTGACCACGTTTTACCACCACTAAAGCCTTTCATCAATAAGACTTTTAATTCTTAAATGAGATTCACAGTCAGAAATTTGTGTTGGCTCTGCCTCACGCTAACTGAAAGATTTGGCACCATCTCATCTAACTCCCACAATCTGAATTAACTTTTCTGTAAAGGAATATTTTGGTTTTTATACTTTACAGACTTATTGTGAGGAGAAATTAGAAAGTCTAGATGAAGGTATTACAAATTTAAGATGATGTGTGAATATTTGTTATTATGGTAAAGGGAATTTGATTCACATGTATTATGGAGACCTGTCAGTGATAGGCAGAGTAGCTGCATGGTCACAAACATGGACTTTGTAGTCAGATGGGTTTCAATCAAACTTTTGCTAATTAGCTTCTATATAACCTTGGGAAAATTAATTAACTTTCCTAAGCTTCATCATCTTTATCTATAATATGGGGATAACAATATCTACTCCACAATGTTATGATAAAGATTTAATGAGGAAACCTGTGAAGAATTTAGAAGAAATGTGGGTGCAAGATAGTAAGTGTTCATGAAAATGATGCAGTTACTCTATAAAGAACTAAAATGTTTGGGGCCGGCCCTGTGGCGCACTCAGGAGAGTGCAGCACTTGGGTGCACAGCGGCGCTCCCGCCGTGGGTTCGGATCCTATATAGGGATGGCTGGTGCACTCACTGGCTGAGCGTGGTGTGGGCGACACCAAGCCAAGGGTTGTGATCCCCTTACCGGTCACGAAAAAAGACAAAAAAAAAAAAAAAAGAACTAAAATGTTTGGCATTTTGAGATTTTTATTTAATTACTGGGCCTCTTATAATTTGATTTAAGAGTATTAGCACACAGAAACTTTTTTGGATAGCATGATCATCCTAAGTAAATAGTCTTTGGGAAGTAAAGCTAAAGTGTAAAAGAGGAGTTAATAGGAATTTAGCAGCTCTTCAGGAAAGTAGGAGCAGAGTTATCTCCTCTCCACCTTCCAAATTCAGTTTTAAACTTAGTGTTAACACAGAGTATGCTGCTTTTGTATTGGGGGGATACATAATGGAAGAAGTGAGTACATTAAGATTGTGTTTGAAAAGGGTCCTGGGCCAGCCCCGTGGCTCACTTGGAAGAGTGCGGCACTGGTAGCACCAAGGCCGCAGGTTCAGATCCTATATAGGGATGGCTGGTGAGCTCACTGGCTGAGCGTGGTGCAAACAACACTGAGCCAGGGGTTACGATCCCCTTACTGGTCAAAAAAAACCCCCCAAAACAAAAAAAACGGTCCTACCATATTTGGGCCACTTTATCCATTGGAGGATAAAGTTAGAGCCTGCAGAGGATAGCTGCTCTTAAGGTAGCTCCACAAGGCAGACACAGAAGTCTGCAGACAATAACGAATAAGATGTTGTTGTTGATGATAATAACTAACATTTATTGAGTGCTGAATAGTACCAGACATTGCTTCCAATGCTTTGCATATTTCCTCTTTCCAAACCCACCATGGGCAGGTTCTACTATTATCCCTATTTTTTGTAGGAGCAAACTAAAGCAAAGAGAAAGTAAGAAACTTTCCCAAATTTACATGCTATTAAATAATGTCCTATCTGATTAAGATGAGAGAAAATGGCTAAGTTCAAATCCCCCAGACTCCAGCCATGTGGCAGAGGAACGCAATGGACCTCCTTCTCAGGTACCTGTAGGTGCCTTGGAAAAAGAAAGCCAAACCAAGCAGCTTAAAATTTTTAGAACAGCCGAGGAAGCTGCCTGGCTGTTCCATGAAGAAAAAAGGGTTGGTCTTTTCATATTGTTGCAGAAGTGACTGCCACTACCTCCTCAAACCTGGGGCAAGGAAGAAAGTTTCTATGCCTTGATATTCCTAAGGACTGAGGTTGTTGCATACTGCTGGAGAGAAAAGAAAAACAGTTATACAATCCTAGGTGTTTAAGTTCTTCTTAACTTGAGCTAAGATTGGCCCAGAACATGGGTAAAAGAGTCATGATATTCATTTTTAGGTGCCAAAGATTTTTAAACTTTCCTTTCCATACTTTTCTAATTTCTGTTTCTCAACAAACAGTATATTTTTGTATATCTCTATCTTTATTGCTCAATTGCTGGGAAATTATATAGGCTCAGTCCATTACCAGAAAAGATCCCCATCTGTGTTATAACCAATGAGAATCATGTATTTTATATTCACACATATACACAGGTATGCGCGTGCATGCACACACACACACACTCACATCTAAATTTTCTACTTTGTGTTCAGTTAGTGGTAAATTTTCTTTTCATAATTTCTGGAAATTTCACTTCTTTTCTTGTTCTCCCTGCTTTCCTTTGTTACCCATTCCTCCCGAGTCTGGTTTGCTATGATTCCATTTTTCATTACTCTCTCAATCCTGTTTACCAAGTCCCGTTTGCCCTAGATCGTCACATTTTTTTTCTATTATTGTAGAATGCATAAGACAAACAAATGTCTCTTGTTAATACTGATCACATTTTATAATATAATTTTAAAATGTTATTACCCACTAGATAACAGAATCTGGCACAAAATAGGTGTTCAATAAATAGTACAAGCATACACATTGAACTATGGCTAAAAGATCTCATCAGCTTCTGTGTATTGGAGAGAGAGACAAATTGGTTGAAAGACACAGACCACCTTAGCCTGCCCTAGAAGTTGCTATGATACAAAAGAATAGAAGTTTGATTATTAATTTAAGTTAAAATATAAATATCTGGCAATAAGAAAATTCAAACTATATTCATTGAACTCACCAATTTAAGACTGTCTGGGACTAATTAAAGCTAAAACAAATTATATTGTTAAGTTTTGAGACTCATTATCATATAAAATTCTACGTAGAGAGAGTTTGTCCTGGAAACTCTTCTAAGGTTTTTATAACTTTTGGTTATATGAAGATAAAATTGACTTACCTTGTGTACACCTTAATGACATGGTTCTGTAAGGACACAGATGTGGCAAAGATACTAGAGTTATACTGCAATTTTTGTAATATTTTCTATTCCAAACACTAGATCATAGGTATAAAGCATATTTGCATTTGAAAACTTGTAAATGGAATTTGGAATCTTGGTCTATTATCTCTACATCTCAACTATTTCTTGTATATTTTTCTTAATTTTTTATTTTTAATTTATTTTTAGTTGATAAATATAATTGTATCTATTTATGGGGTACGACGTGATGTTTTTATCAATATGTACATTGTAGAAAGATTCAATCAGGCTAATTATTATATCCATCACATTTGTTTTGTGTGTGAAAGTATTAAAAGTATATCCTTTTAGCAATTTTGAAATATACATATATTATTATTAACGTTAGTCACCATGCAGTGCAATAGATCACCACATTTGTTTTGTGTGTGAAAGTATTAAAAGTATATCCTTTTAGCAATTTTGAAATATACAATATATTATTATTAACGTTAGTCACCATGCAGTGCAATAGATCACTAACTCTTCCATTCTAACTGAAACTTTGTACCCTTTGATCAACATCTTACCTTTCCATCTTACCTTTCTTAGTCTGGTACCCAGCCTCTGGTAACTACTTTTCTACTCTCCGTTTCCATGAGATTGACTTTTTCAGATTCCGCGTATGAGTGAAATCATGTAGATTCTGTCCATGACAACACGGATAGAAGTGGAAGACATAATGCTAAGTGAAATGAGCAAAGCTCAACTTTTATTTTTATTATCAGCTTTTCTCCTGTGGTGTTATCATCTTGAGTGCTCTATTTTAGTTGCAGTGTAGCTCTGAATTTTGTGTAGAAACACCTTCAATCATGACATGCTTTTTCTTGCTGCTGGATTTATTCTTTTTTCCTATATTGTACGGGGGTCCCCAAATCCCTCAATCTGGCATTTCTTTCTTACAAGGTATTTTTATGTTCACTTTCAAAGGTGTCATTTCTTCTGAAAGGTTAAACTATTTTTTTTCAATAGTCACTATTTCCAAAAATCTGGATGATTTTGGTCACTTTCTGTGTTTAATCTAAGAACAGCAACTTAATTCTCAGAAATAGGGACTTTCGTTCAAACTCTGGGAGGAAAAGAAATCTATTTTCCTGGACGTCTCTGAAACCGAACTCTAAATACCCAGAGTGTGCAGGAGTTATTAACCTGGTAGTTTCACTCAATTCAGAGTCTAAATTGCTCACTGCTGATTGTGTCATGACCTCATCATCTCCCTCAATGTTTCTATCTAGTCGTTTTCTTCAAACAACGGTTTCTTATTCGCTGCTCTGTCTCAGCTATAATCGTTCATTCTTCAAAGTTCCCATGCCCAAACCCCTTATCATTTATTTCAGCCGATAGAAATAGTCCTTAGCAGTTGGCATTCTCTGCCATCTGTTAGCCTCTTCTTGAGACCCCATAGCCATTCTTGGGAGTAAACCTGGCATCAGGGCATAGCTAAGTGGTAAACTGATCACAAAGCTAAGTGGTCTGTTATGATTTTCTGCAAAGAATAAGCAAAGCCTTTTTATAGTGCATCAAAGTTGATGTAAAGGGCAGTACAATTTTTTATTCATCCTGAAAACCTAAAATGGAAAGTTATACCCTGGAAAAACAATCCATTTATTGCTTTAACTTTTATTTTGTAGCTCAATTTTTCTCTTAATCTGATTGGATCCCATTACCTAACCCTACCAACCACTACCCTACTCTCAAGAAATCCTTATATCTTCTCTTTGTTCCCACTTCTCAGCAATCTCATATCATACACCTAAACACACATGTGTACACATACACACACCTGGAGATTCTTTAATACTTAAATTGGCTACAGTGCATTGTGCTGTTTGTGATTGAAAACTCTGATACCTAGCTTCAGAGTCACATAATTCAAAATAACAAATAATCACAGTAATTACTCCATCCTGATATACTAGATGATGATAACCTCTTTTCCTTATCAAACTTCTTATCCTCTCATTTTTTTCATCATCATATAATTCCTCTTTTAGCACCTCTCTTCAGATGATGGAATCTTAAAAAGTCACTCAATTTTTCTTGAAATCGTGTGCGTGCGTGCGTGTGTGTGTGTGTGTGTGTGTGTGTGTGTGTGTGTGTGTATGGTGCTGGAAATGGTGATGCAAAGGACAAAGTGTGTGTGTGTGTGTGTGTGTGTGTGTGTGTGTGTGTGTGTGTGTGTGTGTATGGTGCTGGAAATGGTGATGCAAAGGACAAAGAATCTTATAATTTTGTATTTTGTAGCAGGGACTGAAAACACAGAAATATCAGGATCAATTGGAAGTTTTAGAAAGTGGCTTCGAATTAGTCACAACTAAAAATCATGTCTATCAATAAATGTATGGTTTTTCTAATGAAAGGTTGACATAAATATACTGCTTCTCATTTTTATTAATCTAATAAGTATTCATTGTAGGCTACTCTTTTCCTAGAAATGGAATAATTTTCAAAGGTGGCTCTAAGTATACCATATGTCATAGGCAGTACTCTATTATTTCTTCAGCATTTTTTTCAAGTTTTCTTTTAGACATCAATATATGGAAAATAGTAAAAAAAAAAAAAAGTCACTATGTGGTGACTGTGGTGCAGTGGTAGTAAATTTATTTAATCATTCTGAATCTTAATCTCTTCACTGGACATTGCAGGTAACATACGTCCACGATCAGGTCAGGATACTGAATTTAACATGCAGATGATTTTATGGAGAGCCCTTGGTATCAATACCTGCATAAGACAGAAGAGGAAAAAAGAATTAGGCAGAGGGAGATGTCCTTGTCCTTGGCTGGGCTGGCTTCTCTGCAATTGAGGCAAACACTGAAGTGGCTGAGATTTTTAAATTGCCATCTACCAGCAGCACTCCTAGCAGCTGGGACAAGTCCTTCCTTGAAAGGGTTCTTGGGCAGCTCATAGTGTCCACACACTGTATAAATAAATAATGGTGATTATCTTCCCATCTCAATTAATTACTATGAGAGCAAATACGGAAACAACTTGAAAAACATACATACACATTTTGTTTGATTAAATCTTAAAGCAATAAAATCCTAATCAGCAGCAATTTTTACTTGAAAAATATCTATACAAATTAATGTATAAAAACACTTATTAGATTGAAAAATTAGAGCATTTTCTAATAATTTTAACAAAAAATATAATTTTTCTATATTGATTCCTTCTCAATTTCTTAGCGTCAACTTATAACAATGCAGGACTGGACACGGAAGGAAGCAAAGCTCAGTTATTGAGGCTCTCATGAGGCTGACGTGAGAATTGGGGCTGAACCAGTCTGTGCAGCCAGCACTCACTGCTGTTTGTTTTGTTACTTGTACCTGAACTGTTACCTGGGTTGCTAGACAGAATAGATCCTGCTGTGCTCTTGAAGGGCTGCAAAACTCTCACTGAGGAAAAATGTGATTTACCTGTTCAATACCTTTTGAGTAAACAGGTGCCAGAGGGACCTCTGTTAGTCTTATAAGTCTAATTACCTTGTTGAGCTCAGGTAAGAGCCAGAGGCTCAGTAGATTTGTTGTGACCCTTATCCACTTTTGTGTACAATCAGTACAAATATAAACTGTTAATCATCTTACATTTAACATTTAAATCTATAATATGACTGGTAACTTTAAGGTGTAGGGTGAAGGAAAATAGAGTTGTTATACTTAGTGCCATTTAAATTATTCTTTCCTATATTTCATGTACTTGAAATGTTATTTTTCAATATTAAAATATTATATATATTTGAAATTGAACCTCAACTTTCTATTCTGTTCCATGCTTGCATACTGATTCCCAAGCAAATATCATATTATTTAAGTTAGAATGTTTTTATATTTTAATATCTAGTAGGAAAATGTCTTTTATTATTACCTTATTTTTTAATACGATTAAAAAAATTCATGTAGATTTCTACATTAAGATGTTTAATATCATTTTGTCAAGATAAAAAGAAATCCTGGTTGATATTTTTCTTATTGGAATCTTATTTAGCTTTGAATGCATTTATTAAGAATTAACACCCTTACATTAATATCCAGAATATACAAGGAACACAAACAACTTCACAGTAAAAAACCAAATAATCCAATTTTAAAAAATGGGCAAAGGAGCTGAATATGCATTATTCAAAGGAAGATATACAAAGGGCAAACGGGTGCCTAAGAAAAAAGCTCAACATCACTAATCATCAGGGAAATACAAATCAAAACCACACTGAGATATCATCTCACCTCAGCTAGGCTGGCTATTATCAAAAAGACTGAGAATAAAAAATGGTGGCTAAGATGTGGACAAAAGGGAACTCTTCTACACTGTTGGTGGAACTGTAAATTAGTACAGCCATTATGGAAAACAGTTTGGAGTTTTCTCACACAACTACAGATAAAACTACCATACGATCCACCAATCCCTTTGCTGGGTATATATCCAAAGGAATGGAAATCATTACGTCAAAGGGATACCTGCACTCACATAATCATTGCAGCTCTGTTTACAAGAGCCAAGAAATGAAACCAACCTTAATGTCCACTGAAGGATGACTGGAAAAGGAAAATGTGGTATATATACACAACGGAATACTACTGGATAATCTTGAAGAAAATTATGTTAAGTGAAATAAGCCAGGCATGGAAAGAGAAATACTGCATGTCTTCTTCACTCATAAGTGAGAGCAAAGAAAGAAAAACAAAAAGAAGGAAGGAAGGAAGGCCACAATAAGAGATTGAACTTTCGGAAGGAGAGAACAGACCTATAGTTACTAGAGGTGTGAAATGGGGAGGCAGAGGGAGTTAGGGAGTAATTGGGTAAGGGACACAAAAAATAATTATAGTTTGCAATGACGAACATGCTAATAATATCGATTTGATCATTACATATTGTACACAAATACTGATAGTCAACTCTGTACCGCGTTACTGTATATAATCATGGGCAAAAGAACTAAACAGGCATTTCTCAAAAGAAGATATACTAATGTCCAACAGACATATGAAAAAATGATCAACATCACTCAGCATCCGGGAAGTGCAAATCAAAACTACACTGAGATACCATCTCACCCCAGTTAGGATGGCTAAAATCCAAAAGACTCTGAACGATAAATGCTGGCATGGTTGTGGAGAAAAAGGAACTCTCATACGCTGTTGGTGGGACTGCAAAACGGTGCAGCCTCTATGGAAAATGGTATACAGGTTCTTCAAACAATTGCAGATAGATCTACCATATGATCCAGCTATCCCACTGCTGGGAATATACCCNATATCACATGTTCTCACTTACTTGTGGGAGCTAAAAATAAATAAATAAATAAATACACACAAAAAAACCGGGGGGTGGTGGTGGGAAGAAGACACAACAATTACAATTCCTTGAAGTTGATATGACAAGTGAACAGATATGAGGTTGTTGGGAGGGAGGGGGGAGAGGGTGGAGGGAGGGAGGTTTCAGTAATGGGCCACAATAATCAACCACATTGCATTTTGACAAAATAAAATAAAATAAAATATATTTTAAAAAAGAATAAATTTTTAAAAAAGTAAACATCATTAATGTATTGCTGTTGTAATTTGTGTGTGTGTGTGCATGCACATACACATGTACTATGTCAGAGGCTGAACTCAATGTACTTTTAGTTATAAAACATATATAAAAGGAAGACCTAGAATACTGATGTAAGATGACAGACTGAGCACAGGTCTACCACAACACCTGCCCCTAATGTTATGAAAATAGGATATTGTTTTAAATTTTTTTGGTAATACTTAATAGGAAAACATGAGAATGCATTATTAGTATACTAGTACTACATTTTGAGAAATTCTTCCAAAACTGAAATCAAATGGGGATTGGATACAGGGAAAACAAAAAAAGAAACACTCTTGCTAAAATGATTGGAGGATGGACCAAGGTACTTCAGAGCTAAAACAAATTCAGAAATCTTTCAAATTCAGTGTCCACTTATTTCACCTATTCAATGTTAGGATTCTTAATTTTATGAGCTTTGTCTCAGTTCCATTCTGCCTCCTCTTGATTCAAAATGAGTAATACATATATATATATATATTTTTTGTCTTTTGTCTTTTTCTGTGTCCAGCAATGGATCGCAACCCTCAGTGTTGCCC
>NW_007732350.1:19771-20742 GCF_000696425.1 Galeopterus variegatus | reverse complement strand
TTTCTTGTTTAATATTGAAGTAGATCAAATCATTTTCCTGAAATCTATCATGTCATCTAAGTTCTGAAAATGTACTGTTCTCCTTACTTACCCTTATTAAACAGTCTGTAAGTGAGATTCTATTTCTTTTTAAATTAAATTTATTTAGAATAGAGAATATGTTCTAGTTTCTAAATCATCTTGCAAAATTTGATCGGAGGCAATCTGTATCTGTTGGAGCCCTGATATTCATTGGGTCGTACTGGATTCAAACAGGCCACATAGGTGAAGGCCCTTTGTCCTAAAGTTAAGATGCCATTCTCTGGGCCTTTTTCTTTGTGCTTCCTGAAGTTGTGTGGTGAGAAAACATAAGATAAGTCTATTACCCTTTCTCTTTTTGGATCTATGCAGCTGTATGGCAAGAGGGCCAGTGACCTTTTCTTCCTGTTGATACCTACTCCCTGTTTCTCTTATCTCACATGAATTTTGAACCTAGGAAATGACCCTGCCTGAGAACTAGGCAGCCTGACCAGTTCCATATCGTCATTGAGTCCAAACATAGCTGATTTCTCCAATCCCTTTGATGCTCATGGGTATGTTCCAGTTTGTTCTTGCCCCCTCACTCCACAATAAAATCTTACCTTCACACTGTAGGATCTACAATAATCCCTGCAATAGCCATGCTAGGCCTCTCCCTTTTGTGGCAAAAGACAGTATGGGGAAAATCAGGGCTATGGTGAGTAGCTATTGGGTTTGAGATAAGCATTTTCAATCCCTCAAACTGAAACATTAGTGAATGCGATTACTTTAATTATTACATACTGGACAGACTATTTTAGAAAACACTTAGTTGACATATATGATGATATACTTTATTGATGCAATTTTAAATGAACAGAAGAAATATAATGGGGTGGGCAGTCAAACAATGATAACAAAAACCCAACAACATTTATTGAGCATTTGGGAAAATAAGTATTCAAATACAAGAC
>NW_007732350.1:15522-18262 GCF_000696425.1 Galeopterus variegatus | reverse complement strand
CATTGTTCTAAACACAGCAGTAAATAAAATGACCTGTCTTTATGGTACTTGAATTCCAGTGGGAGAGACCAATGATAAATGAATACAGCAAAAATATAAATAATATATTTTCAGAGAGCGTTGAATGCTACAAATGAAAAACAAACAAACAAGAAATACAGGGCTAAGAGGCTGGTTGTGTAAAGAAGGTGTGGATTCTTACTTAGATAGGAAGTTCAGAGAAGGGTTTTGTGAGAAGGTGGGTTTTCAACAGAGACCTGAATGAGGTGAGAGTGAGGGAGACCTCTGTGAATTACAGGGAAAGAGAGATCCAGGCAGAACAAAGACAATGTCCAAAAACGCTGCATCAGATTTGTAATTAGCATGCTGGAGGAAAAAAGGAGACGGGTGTCATGAGATCACAATGAAAGGAAGGTCTGGTTCCTAACTTCATTATGTTATACTGTCTTAGTTTGGGCTGCTGTAATAAGTTACCATAAACTGGGCAGCGTTTAAACAATATAATTTATTTCTCACAGTTTGAATGCTGAAAGTCTGAGATCAGGTTGCCAGCATGGCTGATTCTGGTGAGGACCTTTTCTGGGACTGCAGACTAACAACTGCTCCTTGTGTTATCACATAGCAGAAAAAGACGTGGCTAGCTTTTGGGCCTCTTCTCTTAAGGGCACTGATAATGTCGTAAGGACTCCATCCATCTGACCTATTTATGTCCCAAAGTCCCCTCCTCTAAATGCCATCACATTTGAATTGGGGTTTTAATACAGGAGTTTTGGAGGGACACAGACCTTCAATCCATAGCACACATATATAAAATATCTTATTGCTCAGAACAGAATTTCCAAATGAAGATTCTGTAACTTTCATTTTAAAAGAAAACTGGCTGTTGATTGGAGACGATGGAAGCAAGAATAGAAATTGCAATGTTTGAATCAAGAGATTCATGACAAAGGAACCATTATTTTGTAAACTTCAACTAATGATATGGTATTTTAAATCACTAATGGTTTATACTTCTGGACTGCAGCCTGGTTAAAAGCTGTGCTGCCTTAATCAAGAGATTCATGGTTTTCCTGCAACTGTTTGTAATTCTATCTAAAATAGATTTGGATTGTAGGAATTCCTGTCTAAAAATACATGATTTTAGAGATTGTGGTGATAATAATATTCATAGTCTACATTTAGCTTTTAAGCAAGCTTGTTATGTTTTTGCCTGATTTAAGCTTTTCTACTCCAGGAAATATAAAGGAATCTGGAAATTCGTATCATTTTACAGTTACTTTCCAAGCAGGGAAGAATTTAAGATTAAATGAGATAATGCACTAGAGAGCAGTTTAATCTCTTTAGAGGAAAGTTGTTATGGAAATTATTATGTTTTTGTTGTTGCTCTACATTTCATGTTGTTTATGCATATAACCACTTCTCTTAAAGTGCCTTTATAAGTACATTTTTTTTTCTAAGAGCAAAATTATTTCCTCAATGCCAGACAATCTGTGATTGGCTTTTTCACAATATTTTAATTTTGAGATATTGTAGACATGTGTAACTTTTATGCACTGAAGATGTNGAAAGTTGTTATGGAAATTATTATGTTTTTGTTGTTGCTCTACATTTCATGTTGTTTATGCGTATAACCACTTCTCTTAAAGTGCCTTTATAAGTACATTTTTTTTCTACGAGCAAAATTATTTCCTCAATGCCAGACAATCTGTGATTGGCTTGTTCACAATATTTTAATTTTGAGATATTGTAGACATGTGTAACTTTTATGCACTGAAGATGTTTGAATATACAGTAAAGCACCACGTAACAATGTTTCAGTCAACAATGGACCACATATACAATGGTGGTCGGAGCAACAGGCAGTACGTAGCTTAGGTATGCAGTGACTACATCACCTAGGTTTGTTCACACATACTCTATAATGTTCACATGATGACAAAATTGCCTAATGACACATTTCTCAGAATGTATTCCTGCCATTAGGCAACATGACTGTACATGTTTTTATCCTAAGAAAACATGGTCCATATGTAATAAGTTAAGAGTTGATTATTTTCTAAGAGAATTTACAAAGGGAATTCACTCAACTTGTAAGCTCCTGTATTAGTCCGTTTTATGTTGCTATAACAGAATACCTGAGACTGGGTAATTTATAAAGAACAGAGTTTTATTTGGCTTACGATTCTGGAACAGCTGCATCTGGCACAGGCCTCAGGCTGCTTCTACTCATGGCGGAAAGTGGCAGACAGAGGCAGGTACAAGCAGATCATATGGAGAGAGGAAGCAAGAGAGAGGAAGCAAGAGAGAGAGAGAAGGTGCCATGGTCTTTTAAACAGCAAGCTCTCACAGGAACTAATAGAGCAAGAACCTCTCATTTATCNCTTACGATTCTGGAACAGCTGCATCTGGCACGGGCCTCAGGCTGCTTCTACTCATGGCGGAAAGTGGCAGGCAGAGGCAGGTACAAGCAGATCACATGGAGAGAAGAAGCAAGAGAGAGGAAGCAAGAGAGAGAGAGAAGGTGTCATGGTCTTTTAAACAGCAAGCTCTCACAGGAACTAATAGAGCAAGAACCTCTCATTTATCTCCCTTCCCCAAGGGAGAGCATTAGCCCACTCATGAGGGATCCACCCCCATGACTCAATCACTTTCCAGCACTGCCACATTGGAGATCAAAATTCCATGTGAGTTTTGGAGGGGACAACACATCCAAACTCCATCATTCCGCCTCTGGCCCCCC
>NW_007732350.1:2626-14522 GCF_000696425.1 Galeopterus variegatus | reverse complement strand
GCACCAACTTAAAAGTCCAAAGTCCAAAGTCTCATCTGAGACCAAAAGCAAAAGTCCTTCCAGCTGTGAAACTGAAAAACAAAACCAAATTTATCTACTGCCAAGATACAATGGTGGAACCCAGCTGTGAAACTGAAAAACAAAACCAAATTTATCTACTGCCAAGATACAATGGTGGAACAGACATTAGGTATACATTCCCATTCCAAAACGGAGGAATAGGCTAAAAGAAAGGAAAAACAGGCCCCAACAAGTCCAACACCCAGCAGGGGAGACATCATGTCTTATAGCTCCAAAATAATGTTCTTTGACCCCAACTCCTGCAACCTGGGCACAATTGGGTATCTGGGCCCCCAAAGCCTTGGGCAACCTCACTTCCACAGCTCTGCCAGGCACAGCCCAGTGGGCAGCGCTGGTGCCTGCAGCTTTTCTAGGCTGGTGTTGCATGTTACCCATGGCCCTGCAGTTCTGGGGTCCTGGCAGAAGCCCTGCTATCTTGGCTCTACTGGAATATTCCCTGGTGGGGGCTCTCTGTGGGGGATCCAACCCCACATTCCTGCTCAGCATTGCTCTAGTAGATGGTCTATGTGGTGGCTCTGCCCCTGCGGCAGGTCTCTGCCTCAGTCCCCAGGCTGTTCCATACATCCTCTGGAATCTGGGTGGAGGCTGCTATGTCTCCACTGCTCTCATGTCCTGCTGGTCTGCAGACTTAACACGATGTGGATGCCACCAAGGGTTCAGTCTTTTACTCTCCAGAGCTGCTGAATGAACCATGCTTGGGGCTGCTTGAGGCAGGGATGTTCCATCCAGAGTACCTGGGATGCAGAGAGCAGGTTCCTGAGGGCAGCTGCACCCCAGGTCTGTCCTCCAGGACAACTCAGTCCTTCTAGGCCTCAGGGTCTGTGATAGGAGGAGCACCCTTCCAGACTTCTGAAATGCCTTCAGGGCTTTTCATCCATTATCTTGGCTCTTAGCATCTGACGGCCTCACCACCAAGCTAATGTCTTTAGTAAGCAGTTTATCTGCATCACCCTTGCATTTTTCTCTTGCTCTCAGCTTCTCTACCACATGGCCAGCCCACAAATTTTCCAAATTTTTATGCTCTGCTTCCCTTTTAAATTCTGGCTTTTACATCCTGCCTTTTCTGCCGTAATTCAGCATAGGCTGTTAAAAGTAACTATGCAGCTTTCTTAATGCTTTGCTGCCTGGAAATTTCTTCTGCCAAACATTCTGGTTCACAACTCTTAAGTCCCACCTTCCACAAAGTCCAAGGGCATGGACACATTGTAGCCAAATTCCTTGCTATGGTGTAGCAAGAGTTATCTTTTGTCCAATTCCTGATAATTTCTTCATTTCTATCTGAGACCTCATCATTTGCATGGCTTTTATAGTCCACATTTCTATCAGCATTCTGGTCACAACCATTTAACCAATCTCTAAAATATTCCAAACTTTCCCTCATCTTTTTGTCTTCTTCTAAGTCCTCCAAATTCCTCCAACCTTTGCCTATTACCCAGTTCCAAAGCTGCATCCACATTTTCAGGTATCTGTTTAGCAACACCCCACTCCTTGGTACCAATTTTCTGTTTTAGTCCATTTTACGTTGCTATAACGGAATACCTGAGACTGGGTAATTTATAAAGAACAGAGTTTTATTTGGCTTACGTTTCTGGAACAGCTGTATCTGGCACAGGCCTCAGGCTGCTTCTACTCATGGCAGAAAGTGGCAGGCAGCCGGCGGGTACTAGCAAATCACATGGCGAGAGGGGAAGCAAGAGAGACAGAGAGGAGGTGCCAGGGTCCTATAAACAACCAGCTCTCACAGGAACTATTAGAGTGAGAACTCACTCATTAATCCCCCCTCCCACATCTGGCCCCTGCAGAGGTCTCACTTCCCTGTGGCCATATGATTACTCAGAGTTGTCCACACCTACAGCCACATGACATCCTATGCCCTGCCACATCGGGGATCAAATTTCCACATGAGTCTTGGAGGGGACAACACATCCAAACTCCATCAGCCCTCTTAATAAATTTATGATGTGATCTAATTTTGAAAATATTCCATTAAAAACATGTTTACAGATATTTCAGAAATATATTTATTGAATTAAGTATTGTATTCATAAATTACTCTGGCAGCTTCACTACAGTCTTCTTTACAGAATGGCTTTAATCTCTGCTTCTCATCCTTCCTGCCAAAGAAACATACCACTTCAGGGATGGAGATACAGCAAGACAAAGTGTTATTTATACTCTCTTACGTGATTGGGCTAACACGATTTGCTCTGTCAGCTGCCATTCTGCATAACTGTCAGCAACTTCCCCCTGGTTCATGGGCAAAGCTTGATTTCTTACTGATTACCACTGAAAATTTAGCTCTCTAATTAAATTTAAATATCTCAAAATATAACTTAATGATACTATTTTTTAAGACTGTACTTTAAAACTCAACTGCATTACTATGTTTTATAATTGTTGGTCATGAATTTTATCCATTTGTTCATTCACTTATCAAAATAGGAAGACACTATATTAGACCTATAAATCATGTAACATGAAGTTCCTTATAATTTGAGAATATCACAGTCTAATGATGTATATATTTTTATATATACATACATATATATTTGTACATAGATAATGTGCATACACACACAGAACAACAAATGCTGGGAAAAAAATATAAACAAAATACTGTAACATGTATGTGTTGGGGAACAGAAAATGATGCCCCAAAGTACTGCACTTTGGCATGCTGAGTACTTTGAACCAAAGGAGATTAGAAAACCTCAGAAGCAGTCCCAGACATAAAGTCTCCCTGACCTCCTCCTTCCCTCTGTCTCCCACCCTACTTTCTTTCAAGAAGTGAATCACAGAAACCTGAATTTCTCTTTTCCAAGGTGGAGCACAAAAAATGAAAACTTCTTTCACTCATGCATGCCATAAAACCTAGAAAGGTCACTCTCTCCCTTCTCCCTTGAAGACCCTCATTCTAGAGGGGTCCTCCACCATACCCTGGAGGAGGGAATGCTACACAGGAAGACTGGGGAGAAACTGAGCAGATAGGCCTTACTGGGCTTTCCTCCCTCAGTCTATCTTCTCTAGATCATACCCTTATTATCCAATCACATTTCTACATGGATATTCATTTTTATCAAATGTAAGCATACAAATAGACAGTTTTCCCTGGGTCTTTGGGCCTTCATTTTCTGAATGCTCCCATGTCACATAAAACTGTGATTAAATAAAGTTGTTATGCTTTTCTCTTGTTAACCTTGTCATCACCCTCACCATCATTATTACGATCACCATGTCTCTTGTTATAGGAATATCAACCAGGTTTTCTTCCATGTATACATAAGGTATTAAATAAAGTTGTTATGCTTTTCTCTTGTTAACCTTGTCATCACCCTCACCATCATTATTACCATCACCATGTCTCTTGTTATAGGAATATCAACCAGGTTTTCTTCCATGTATACATAAGGTACACATGTTAAAAATTTCTGTTTGTTTTTCTCTTTTTCATCTGTCTTTTATCACAGGGAGTCCTAGGTAAGAGCAAGAAAGCAGAGAGAAAATTAGTTTTCCTCCTCTACAAATGTTAAAGTCAAAATTTGGTACATCAGTTCCATTGTACAGGTTGGACCAGATGTGTGTTCTGGAGTTCCTTGCATTACTGGGCTGAGCTTGTAAGCAACACAAGATCAAATGGGAAATGGTTGGTCATAAATAACACGTGAAGATATAAA
This sequence comes from Galeopterus variegatus, assembly GCF_000696425.1. Taxonomy (NCBI): domain Eukaryota; kingdom Metazoa; phylum Chordata; class Mammalia; order Dermoptera; family Cynocephalidae; genus Galeopterus; species Galeopterus variegatus. Next base: position 10,767 of record NW_007732350.1, on the reverse strand, counting down.
CTATTCACAGAAATTATAACACTGGTATAGTTCCACCAGTGTTGAGGGAAAAAACTGAAGTTCTACTCAAGCAGTTTTTAAGTTAGGTGCTAAGTTGGCATATTGTTTTGGAAAAATAGTACTTCATTTTTAAAATGTAATAACATAATTGGAAAAATATTTGGGTTTAATTCTTGAGCTGTTTGGATTCTCTGGGAAGTAGAAGCTGAGAAGTAGTAATACAAAAGCATTACAAAAAGTAATACAGGGATTTCTATTTGTGAAGTATTACAGATAAATACTAAAAAAAAAAGTATTACAAAAGTAATACAGGGATTTCTATCTGTAAAGAAAAAGGAGATGAATTAGGTTAGGCAAGTAGAGCCATGAGACCAAGACACAGAGCTGACCAAATCTATTGCAGCAGGACAGGGCTTTAGTGCAAAGACTACCTGCTAGAAAAGTCCCATATTGGGTGGAACCACTGGACTTTTAAATTACTACCTTTCTCAGTCATTGTCTGGGGATTTTCTCATCAACAGCATGACCTTTAAGGCTGAGATGGACCCTGAAGAATTGACAACTGTTGGCTTCTGGTTGACCTACATTCTTTGCAGCTAGACAGCAAGTCTTTGTTTTGAGAGAGAGATATGAGTGGTTCATATTTGTGTTTATCACAATTCCTACTTTAGTTTTCTTTTTCTAATTTGTGTTTCCTTGGCCATTTTATTCTAATACAATGTCAAAATGCAGTGAATATATAAGAACATTTGATAAATATTATTCTTGAAACTTTAAAACAAAGACATCAAGAAATTCTCTAATACAGTACACTTATACAAAATTGGCTGAAAATATTTTGCCAGTTTGACAAACAAAAAACAATACATTATTTAATGACTTTCATATCAGATAGTAAATTTTTAGAATCTAATATATTCAATTTATCTAGAAAATTAATTTTTATGACATACACCAATTATAAATTCTATTTATTTAATTTTTATGACCCATATAACATTCTGGCAGCATCTGATCATTAGCAGTTTTGTGCTTCAAATGTAACAGCAATTTATATCTGAATAATTTATTAAAACGTATCTCTTAATTTTCTGACATGAAATATGTGTAGAAAGAAAACACAAATGAATAAATAGCTGTGGCAGAGAGATGTTTTTGAGGCAAATATATAAAACTAGATGATATTTGGATTATACATGCATTCAACAGCACTGAGCCATTAAACATTTAAAGAATGTTTTTTTTTTTTTAATGCCATTTGATACAGAGTTGTGTGGCTTGGGATATTTTAAAGCTATGTTAAATGCAGTAGACATGTAGGCAATGAAAAAACAAACTTTAAAATTTTGTTGATGAAAAATCTTGTAAGTCCCAGAATTTGCAATTCCTTTATTTTGATCTTCTGAGCTTAGAATCAACTTGATTTTTAATTCTCTTTTATTAAAAAACATATTATAATTTTTGCTACTAAGTTGGAAGTAGTAAAATAGTATTTATACTATTTTCCTCAAAATTTCTTCAGTTTTTAAGCAGAGCCATATTTCAGAAAAGGAATATAAAACACTAGTAAATATTTCTATCCATAGTTTTTGACTAGATGTCTTGAAAGCATATTATTAACAATTTATATTGATATATGCTGTGCCAGACATTGCAGCTCAGCACTTAACACATGTTCTCTTATTTAATCATTCTAATAGTGCTATGATTTAAATATTTGGGCTGGCCCTGTGGCGTACTTGGGAGAGTGTGGCGCTTGGGAGCTCAGCGGTGCTCCCACCGCGGGTTTGGATCCTATATAGGGATGGCTGGTGCGCTCACTGGCTGAGCACGGTGAGGGCGACACCAAGCCAAGGGTTGCGATCCCCTTACCCGTCACAAAAAAAAGACAAAAAAAATATTATTATTTCCAATTTACAAGTGGAGAAACTATGGCACCGAGAAATTAAGCAACTTGCATCAATTTACTAAGTGAGTTAATGATAGAGTGAGTATGAGAAACAAGATGTGTCTAACCTGCAGCCTAAGCTCTCTCAGCAACATTATCTAAATATACTTGCAAACACCAATTCTTCTTCATGCATTCAATTACATGTATATGAAATCACATTTGCTAACTGAAAATGAAAGAGAAGCAGTTAGCAGTCCTGATGTTTGAAAGGGAGTAGTTAAATCACCAAGGAGTATTAAGGTAAGAGTCTGATATGTAGAAGTTGGAAAAATAATGCCAACATCATAAGGTTCTTATGAGGATTGAATGAGAGTAACTGAGATAAAATAAGAGAAAGTGCTTATCAATATTCTTGATGCAGGGTAGTCATTAAACATGTTAGTTTTTTTAAAATTTTAATTTATTTTATTATTAAACTTTTTAATTGAAAAGTATTGATTATACATATTTGTGGGGTACAGAGTTGAATACCAATACATTTGTACAATGGGTGATGACCAAATCAGGATAATTAGTGTATTCATCATTACAAAATTTAATCATTTCTTTGTGATGAGGACATTCAATCTCTTGTCTTCTAGCCAAAAAAATGTTAATTTCTTACTCTTAATGCCTTCTCAGTATAGGCAAGGCCACAAAAGACAGACATTTAATAGTAGACTAAAAGATACTAAATTAGATTTTAGCCAAAAATCAGAGACTATAGAGGACTGGTAAATCTTTCTCTACAATTATAAAGAAAAAAATTAGAAGACAAGCACTAGACCACAAATATTATTCTGAAGAGGTACTACCTTTGTGAAGTAAGTCGCAAACATTTGATTCAAATGGGAGTTGCTGACTTGTTCTTTGAGATAAAATTTTAATCCAGAACTGACTGCAAACTTTGAAATCTGACACTGCTAATAAATTGTACTTTTTTCTTATAACACTTAAAATTTGGAGATGCTTCCTAAGTGCTTTCCTATCTGAGTAATCAACTCAGTGTTCACAAACAAAAATGCCTAAATATTGGAATAGTGGAAAAAGTTAATTAAAATTCATGGTAACAAAATAAATTCACAAATTCCAGCCTAAAATAAGAAAATAGAATAAATACAAGTGTGACTAGCAGTGCGTCGTATAACTTCGTATAATGTATGCTATACGAAGTTTATAAAGAAAAATCAAAATTACAAGTATTTGCAATAAAGTAATTGTTTGCTTATAAAAAAATGAGCTTCATATAAGAAATCATTAGAACTTAGAGGACAGTGTAGTGTTAAGAGTTCCGACTAAAAAGACAGACACAATTGGATTTGAATTGTATTTCTCTCCACTACTAGTTGTCAGAAAATAATTACTTCAGGAGAATTAGAGCAAGATGGCTGACTAGAAGGAGGTATTGCATCTCTCTCCCACAAGGATGAAGAATACATCGAATACACAGCAATGCTTGGACAAGAAAATGAAAGAAAGAAGTAGGAAGACATCGAGGGAGCAGCAGAGACCTTGGTGACTGCAGAAACTCAGGATAGCCACAAAAAGAATGAAAAAATTCTCAACCAACACTGCCCCATCCCCCACTCTGGAGTGGAGGGGACTCTGGGGAAGTCTGTGAATGCAGGAAGATGAGCAGACCAGAGACCCAACCCACAGGGGGGTTAGGTGCATTAGGTGCTGGGAATGGCTGCAGGCACGAGAGGCTGTGTTAGCCTGGGGAGGAACACATTTCCCCAACCCCCAGGTCCCAGACTGCTGTGGGAAGCTTGGGACCTGGACTGACCCTTGGCTTTGGCCTGCACTGGGGAAGAGATGGTTCAGTACAACGAAGGTGCCACTCTCAGGACAGAGTGGGTCGGTGCATGCTCCCTGCAGGCCCAGAAAGCACCTTATTCAGGCCCAGTGCAATGGCCAGTGACCACTCCTACATTGGCAGGATGCACATACAGTATTTATAACTGTGAGAAGGGGGAGAAGAACCCACATGCCTATCTCAGAGGTAGCCTCTGTAGTCAGATATCTGGTGCTGGGAACTCCTGGTGGCACACGCAACTGAACTGAACCAGGGAGGGTCACATGATAAACTGCCCTCACCACCCAGGTCCCAGACTTCTGCAGCAGTTACATATTTGAGATCAGCCTCAACACCCATTACTCTGGCCCCTGCAGAGGTCTCACTTCCCTGTGGCCACATGATTACTCAGAGTTGTCCACACCTACAGCCACATGACATCCTATGCCCTGCCACATCGGGGATCAAATTTCCACATGAGTCTTGGAGGGGACAACACATCCAAACTCCATCAGCCCTCTTAATAAATTTATGATGTGATCTAATTTTGAAAATATTCCATTAAAAACATGTTTACAGATATTTCAGAAATATATTTATTGAATTAAGTATTGTATTCATAAATTACTCTGGCAGCTTCACTACAGTCTTCTTTACAGAATGGCTTTAATCTCTGCTTCTCATCCTTCCTGCCAAGGATGCTTCTCATCCTTCCCCCTGTGCCCCGGGAACCCCAAACTACTAACACCTTGCTCAGAGTACTCCACTTCAACAGTGGTGCTGCAGACAGACCATCCTAGTGTCCCTGAGAATACAAGCCTCAAAACACAAATCCACTGACCCCACACACTGTCACACACTTCAACAGCAAAGCTACAGAATACCTCAGTGCTTCCCTTGGGGGTACAGGGATATCTGCCCAGAGCTCCAGGGACACCATCAATTCATGCACCCTAAATGAGGGACTGCTAAGCACTGTGATATATCCCTCAAAGCCTAAGATCCTAATCCTGATCCCCAGGATTCCTACCCAGGGTCATCCATTCAAGCTGAAGACCTTCACATCACTCTAGGTCACCAGATGGGGCGCTACCAAGTCCACTCAGTGACACTCACCTCATCCAAGGAGCAACAGGGCATCCAGATGCTTCTCCCCAAGAGCCGCAAACCTTACCCACAACCTTGATGACCCAACCTAGTGTCACTCACTTCAGCAAGGAACTACTGAGTACCCCGTGCCTAGACCATGGAGGTAATCACAGACAACTCTGACATTGAATATGGTCAAAGTAACCATGTGGAGACTACACTACAGCATTTACCTAGAAACAATACTAAAACACCCTACCCAATGGTCTATATAAAACACATCAACAGGAAGTTACAGTCCTCAAAAGCCACTCCTGAGTATTAGAAGAAACAACTGCTCAAACCAATGCTCAGACAATAATGTAGGGATACTAAAAATATGAAAAAAAATGACACCCCCAAAGGAATACAATAATTATCTGGCACCAGACCCCAAATAACAGGAAACCTATGAAATGACTGAAAAGGAATTTCAAGCAACAATCTTAGGGAAACTCAATGAGATATAAGAAAGGTCAGACAGATAACACAAGGAAATAAAAAAAAAAAATCAACCCAGGATATGAAGGAGGAACTTTATAAAGAGATAAATACCTTTAAAAAAAACGTAGCTTGTTATTGATTTCCAGATTTAGTCTGTTGTGGTCTAAAAATAAATAGAAAACAAAACTGAAAGAATAAGCAGGCTAGGGTAATCAGAAGAAAGAATTTCTGATATCAAAGATCAAAGACAGGCTTTCTGAAATAATTCATGAACCCACAAGGACCAAAATAATAATAATAATAATAATTAAAGAAAACCTAAGAGAAAACAACGTAATAACTTCGTATAGCATACATTATACGAAGTTATCCGACCAGATAAGGGAGGAAAACGGAGACGTCATTGAAAATCTGTTCAGTGAAATAATAATGGAAAACTTCCTGGGTATTGGGAAGGATATGGACTTCAGATCCAGGAGGTTCAAACATCTCCAACCAGATTCAATCCAAAAAGGTCCTCTCCAAAGATATATTATAGCCAAACTGTTAAAAGTCAAAGAAAAAGAGAAAATCCTAAAAACAGCAAGAGAAAAGACTCAAGTCACCACAGCAGGTTTCTTAGCAGAAAACTTACAAGCAAAGAGAGAATGGGATAATATGTTCAAAGTACTGAAAGAAAAAAAGTGCCAGCCATGAATACCATACCCAGCCAGGCTATCCTTCAGAAATGAAGGGGAAATAATGTATCTCCCAGACAAACAAAAACTGCAGGAGTGCACCAACACATAACCAACAATACAAGAAATCCTCAAAGGAGTTCTGCCTCTGGAATCCAAGAGGCAATAGTCACTACTATGAAAACACAAAATAGAGCAAAACCCACTGGTAGAACAGATGTGCAAACAAGAAAGAGAAAGTAATTACATCTCACCCTCTTAAAAAATGAACACTGAAGACAAACCATGAAGGAGAAAGAAAAGAAGGAAAGATATTTTAAGCAACAATACAAAAATCAATAAAATGTCAGGAGTAAGACAATATCTTTCAATAACAACCATAAATGTAAATGAATTGAATTCTCTACTCACAAGACATAGACGGGCAGAATACATTAAAAACAAGACCCAACAATGTGGAGGATATTGACATTAATAAGACACATGTATTTCACAGAGCCATAGCCTATAGTTTAGTAGGACCAAAGTCCTTAGAGTAGGCTTTAACATAGTAGGACAAAAGTCCTTAGTTTAGCAGGACCAAAGTCTTGTAGTTTGAGCCTTAGCCTAATTCTTTAGGAAACCACATAGAAATACTAAGATTGGAAAAGACCAAAAAAAAAACAAATTTTTTCATAGGACTAAAGTCTTTGAGGTAGATAAGAGAATTGAAACACAGCAAAAGTGATTGCTCTGGGGACAGTTGCCCTTGGTACAACTAAACCTAAATGATGGGAAAGTATGTGAGCTAAAATCTTCAAGGCTATTCTGCTAGTTAGTGGTTGGGGGATGTTCTACATCTTACCCTCAACTGTTTCTTTAAGTTTCTTAGAGAACTAAGTGCTGCCATGGTGATTATCTCATTGTTTCTTTTGTATTTCACATAGTTTAGTTTTATGATTCCTTTTGATGGTAGATTGTTTGAACCATTTTAAGTTGCACCTGTTTTAATGAAAATTGTCATGTAGCCAGTTTGTTTATGCTTTCACTATAACTGATTAACTACCTGTGTTTCTTCTCTAACTTTCTTGCCTACGTAAAAAAAGCTGAGAACAAACCTGACTTGGGGATGTGCCTGGGGCCCTTCTCTCTTGAGGGAATTTTCCCTGGGTCCAGCCCCTTTGGGCCTCTCAGTGCTGTGGATACATGGGCTCTCAGTAATCCTTTACATCTCTGTCACTCTGTGAGGGGTGACACAACAATATGCTTCCTACAAGAAATTCACTTCACCTGTAAAGACTCACACAGACTAATGGTGAAAGGATAGAAAAATATATACCACACAGATGGAAACAAAAAAACAACCAGGTGTAGCTATTTTTATTTTGGATAAAATAGACTTTAAACCAAAAACTATACAAAGAGTCACATACATTCATTATAAAATGATAAAGGGATCTATCCATCAAGAAGATATAACAATCATAAATATATATACACCCAGCATTGGAACACCCAGTTATATATAGCAAATGCTATTAGACCTAAAGAGAGAGATAGAGCCCAACAATAACAAGTGGGGACCTCAACACCATTCCCTCACCATTGGACAAATCATAAAGGCAACTAATCAAAAGAGAAACAGAGGATTTAAACTACATTTTAGACCAATTGGACTTGGTAGACATCTGCAGAACATTTCATCCAATGACTACAGAATACACATTCTTCTCATCTGCATGTGGAACATTCTCCAAGATAGACCTCATGTTAGGTCACAAATCAAGTCTCAACAAATTTAAAAACAATTGAAATCATTTCAATATCTTTTTAGACCACAAAACATTAAAACTAGAAATCAATAATAAGTGAAACTCTGGAAACTATACAAATAAATGGAAATTAAACAACATACACCTGAATGACTTATGGAGCCAAGAAGAAATTAAAAAGGAAATCAAAAATTTCCTGAAACTAATGAAAATAAAGACACATCATATCAAAATCTATGGGATGCTACAAAAGCAGTGCTGAGGGAAGTTTATTGCAATAAGTACTTATACCAAAAGAACAGAAAGACTCCAAACAAACAAAATAATGTTGCATGTCAAAGAACTAGAAAAACAAGAATAATCAAGTCCCAGAATTAGTAGATAGAAAGAAATAATTAAGATCAGAGCAGAACTAA
>NW_007732350.1:0-1363 GCF_000696425.1 Galeopterus variegatus | reverse complement strand
GACAAGGATGCCCACTCCCACCATTCCTATTTAACATAGCATTAGATGTATTAGAAATCAGGCAAGAAAAAGAAATAAAGGCTATCCAAATTGGGAAAGACAAAATCAAATTCCCCGTTTGTAGGTGACATGATACAATATACAGAAAAAACTAACGTCTCTACCAAAACACTCCCAGAGCTGATAAAAAATTTCAGTAACATTGCAGTATTAAAAAGTCAATATACAAATATCAGAAGTGTTTTCATACAACAGAAACAAACTAACAGAAAGAAAAATCAAGAAACCAAGTCCATTTACAATAAACCAATAAAACAAAACAAAATAAAATAAAATTCCTAGAGATAAATTTAACCAAGGAGGCAAAAAACCTCTATAATGAGAACTACAAATCACTGCTGAAAGAAATTAAAGAGGGCCCCAAGTTGCCAGCACATGACTGAGCAGGTAGGCCTTGCTGCTGCCAGACCCCATCCCCAGTCTGGCCGAGTGCACGCCAACCAGAGAGGTGCTCTGCCAGAGAGGCCCAAGATCCGCAGAGACCACGTGCCCCATGGCGTCAGCATGTGACCAACCTTGCTCCTGCTGGACCCCATCCGCAGCCTAGCCGAGTGTGCACTGACCAGAGAGGCACCTCTCCAGAGAGGCCCAAGACCCAAGGTGCCAGAGGGTGACCCGCAGACACTGAGGCAGCCATGCCAAATTGGAAGCCCCAGCAGCATCCCAGCCAGACAATAGCGTCAAAACAGTGGACCATGAAATTCCTTGCCACAATGACTAAACATCAAAGGAAAGATACCAGAAATATGAAAAATCAAGAAAGTAAACCACCAAAGGGTAGTAACTCTCAAGCAGTAGATCCTATAGAACAAGAAGCCCTTGAAATGTCCGACAAGGAATTTCGAGTGATAATTCTTTTTTTTTTTTTTCCTTTTTGTCTTTTTTCGTGTCCAGCAACGGATCGCAGCCCTCAGTGTCGCGCCCGTACCGGACCGGGACTGGCAACGGGATCGCAACCCTCGGTGCTGCGCCCGCACCTCGCTCAGCCAGTGAGCGGGAATTGGTCCGTATGTGGGATCCGAACCCTCAGCAGGAGTGCCACCGTGCTCCCAAGCGGCGCACTGTAGCAGTGCGCCACTGGGCCGGCCCCTCGAGTGATAATTCTAAGGAAACTAAATGAGATACAAGAAAACTCAGCTAGACAACATGATGAAACAAGGAAAAGTATACAGGACATGAAAGAAGAAATGTGCAAGGAAATCAATGCCCTGAAAAAGAATGTAGCAGAGCTGGCCAAGATGAAGAATTCATTCAACAAAATAAAAAACACAACAGAGAGTTTAACCAGCAGGCTTACAGAAGC
>NW_007732349.1:129571-135195 GCF_000696425.1 Galeopterus variegatus | reverse complement strand
CTATCAGTATTGGCCTGGTTCTAATAATGACTAAGCTTGTTAAGTCAAAGACACAGTCCTTGCTGTCTAGGAAATTGTGTGCAAAAGGCAAATGATCCAATGGTCCTAGAAGAAAACTCTTAACTAGTAGCAGGAGGCAAATTCTTAGGAAGGCAGGGCTCTGATGACTAAAGGGGAGGGTAAATAAGATACTCTTGAGGAAATTCTAGTGGAGATGGACAAACGGGATTAGGGGAGAAGAGAACACGAAAAGAAATCCAAAGCTCTGATTTGAGGAAAGAATTTGAAAATCAGGGGTTCAAGAAAAAGACCACTAAAAATTATAGGGTGAACTCAAGGAAAACAGAGCAGATAAATGAAGCGAGAACCAACTGCAGAATCAGCTGTGATTGGAGAGAGAAGGTTAGCACATGTACCCTTCCACCCCGCTTCTCAGGAGCACGAAAGAAAATTGTAGCTGTGAGGAATGAGTTAGAACTGTCAAAAAAAATTTATGAGATCAGCTACGTGCACTGAAAAATGTAATTCATAATTCTTTCTCCCCTTCAAAGGTGTGAAGACTAAACTTTTCATCAAAATGGATAATAACAATTTTAAAAAATTAAATGCATCAGGCTAGATAGGACAGGAATAGCCAGGGTCTGGGATTAGGGAAACTTCAACTTCCAGTACAGTGGTTCTCAAAGTGTCCTCAGACGAGCAACATCAGGACCACCTGGGAACCTGTCAGCAATGTAAATACCTGGGCCCTACCCCAGAGTTATGGAATCAGAAACTCTGGGTATATGGCCCAGCCACCTGGATTTTCACAAGCCCCCTGGGTGATTCTGATCATCGTTTAAGTTTGAGAACCTCTGTCTAGCACAACGATGGCTCAAGGTCATCGGGGTCAGAACATGCTCTTTCCCACTTGTCCCCAGTATTTTCATGCCACCCCTAAGCTATTACGATTCACTGGCATCTGGAAAACTGACCAATGTCATAGAAGGTAAAAGAGACTAGAAACAGCACGGAGGCAGTTTGGACAAGGCTCACCAGTGTTATGACCCCATAGAGCTTTTCCACTTTCTCCTTGAGTTCCCGGAAGCAAGTGGACAAGCGGGCATGCAGCGGCTTGAGCTGTTCCGTCAGCTTCTCCCCGTGGATGCGGATCCCCTCCGTCAGCAGAGGCATCTGGAAAGAGGGCGTAAAAGGAATGAGATGTGGCTCAGCGAGTGGGATCATTCAGATTTGGAGGGTGGGGAAGGGTGGGTGTGGGGTGCACAGGTAAGCAGGTAGACGCAGCACTATGCCGTGAGGATGCCACTTCTCAGTTTAGGGCTTGGGACTGGATGTGCTTTGGTCAGTGATGTGGAGAAACACCCACGGCAAGGACCCAAGGAGGACCTGAACTGGGGAATGGCAGACGGACAAGGCAGATCTCCTGAGCTCGGGCATTTCTGTGGGCGAGCAACTGACAGTGTTAAGCCTCAGACCGAATTTGGTGATTGCATTTGCTACCATTGCCCAAAGGGAAAAAAAAATGAGGCCAACATCTCTTAGCTGGAAACACAGGCCATGAAACAAATTTCTGGACTGTAATCTTGTATCTAAGAGGGCCCTGTCAACACTGGGCAGTTTAACTGAATGCCATTCCTAAGTAGCTCTGCCAAACAAAGAAATACATTGACAGGCTATGGTTCCATAAGTGTTAAAAAAAGAAAAAGTAACCCTGAAAGTGGGCCTGTAGACATAAGCCCCAGAGAACATCTTGGAGCCCTGCGCTGCGGCTGCCCATGGAGCATAGAGGACAGCTGCCCAGGTGCCCACCTCCAGTGCCACATACCTGCAATGCTATCAGTCGCTTCAGCAGCTCAACCTTCTCCTGGTCTTCAGGGTGCTCCTGCAAGTACTTCTCTGTAAAAAAAGCCTAAAAGCAGAGCACATGCAACGTTAATGAGAACATTAATGAGAACATTTTCTGTGCATTTGGCCCTAAAAGGGATGGGGGGAAAGGCTGGAAAGGTGAAAAATGACTTCTGTTCTGATAAACCAAAAATGTCTAAGTAAAAATTAGAAGATGTTTTGAAAATATTAAATGCTGGCTACCCTTATTATTATCTGTCAGCACCATGATCATCAATAAACATTCAAGGCCCCTCCCCAGCTGAGGCTCTATAATAGGGAAATAAAACCCAAACTGAAATTCCAAACAAAGGCGTTAGACAGGAGGCCATTTTAAAGACAGAATTCATTATGAAAGAGAAACAGAAATTTGCAGCAAACGCTTCTGAGTCCAAAACAGGAGTTATATGTTTTCTCTCCGGTGTTAACCTTCACTTGTCAAAGTGCTTCAAAGACCAGCCTTCAAAGTTCCCCCCACTCTCCTGCTCCCCTACTGTGAAAGCTAAACCCCATTATTATAGGAAACCCAAGAGCTCCGGAAACTACAGGATACAGTTACAAAAGTGATCGGCTCATTCTGTGTGGCAAACAGAGTATGGGCGGAGACTCTTCACCTTCTGGGCAGATGTTATGGGCTGAATTGTGTCCCCCAAAATTCATGGCTTGAAGTCCTAACCACAGGTGCCTCAGAATGTGATTTCACTTGGAAATAGGGCTGTTGCAGGTATAACAGGCTAAGATGAGTTCATACTGGAGTAGGGTGGACCCCTAATCCCATATGACTGGAGTCCTTGTAAAAGGGAAATTTGGAGACAGATACACGTACAGAGGGAAAATGCCACATGAAGAGATGCAGGGAGAAGTCGACCACATATGAGCCAAGGATTGCCAGCAGCCTCCAGAAGCCAGGAGAGGCGTGGCACAGATTCTCCCACCAGCACTTAGATGGAGCCAACCCTCCGAGTCCTTGACTTTGGACTTCTGGCCTCCAGAACCAAGACAATAAATTTCTGTTGTTTTAAGCCATCTAGGTTGGGGAATTCTATTATGGCAGCCCTAGCAAATGAATAAAACAGAGAATATAAAATATATGTACCCCAAGTATAACAAAAAGGAAGCATGACAAGACATTAACAAAGCAGCTCATTCCAGCCAGAATCGTATTTAGAGGGGTCTGTCAATACAAAATGGAAAAGAAGTATTTTCTTAAGTCTTCATTCACTTCTACCTTTCAAATACATGCAGTTTAAATTTTTCAAAGTTAAAAAAATTTTTTTGATACATAATAAAATGCATGAAAAGTTCCCAAAGCATTGGTTGAGTCAGGGAACATCAGAGTAGAATGCCCTGAAATGCATTTTTCTAGCTTCACAACAGAAGGGCTGATGCATTACAGCAAACAGCTCCTGTGTTCTTCTCACCCAGGCCACAGAATAAAGAGTTGGTTTAAAATCGGTCATCTGCAACAAGTGTGGAATGATGGGCATTCCAATTGATTGCAGTAGGTCATGGTGATTAATGAGTTTACCTTTTTCTTATGTTTAGAAATGTACAGTCATACATATTAATTAAAAGTACAAATCAGTATTTTAAGCCTAAGTTATTAAAATTTATTTTTTATATATCTCTGCTTTTTAAAAATTTCAACTAGAAGATGTCACATTGGAAAAAGTTCGTATGGTGTGGGGAGAGATTGGACAGGGGGCATAAAGAATAAGTACGATTTGTAACAATATATATGCTAGTAATATTGATTTGATCAACATTTGTCAACGCTGAACCCCCAAAATTATGTATGATCAATTATGATTCAATAAAAATTTAAAAAAAAATAAAGATAGCATTTTAAGTGGCTATGCAAACAATAAATAAATAAATAAAAAGGAAAAACTTCATGTGAAAATAAATATCACTCACTGGTATCAGCATATATGAGTCTATGGTTTATGGACAATATGTAAAAATTAATACTTGGAAAAAATACATGAAAATAAATACCAGGGAGTGTATATGAAAAAGTACACACTGAAAGCAGAATAGTACTAAAAAAGTACTGTATTTTGAATCCTACTTTTGTATTGACTTCCACTGTAACACTGGAAATTGTTTTTAAAACCTAATATGAGCAAACTAGAGTTTATCTCTGGTGTTCAGACTTTCCCAGCTACAGCACAGAGCGAGACTAAAGGAGCTGGAAGGTTGAAGAAAAAAGGGAAGAAAGAAGATCACCAGGGCAGCCACAGAGCATTGGTGGTACCACCCAGGAAGGACATTAAGTCACACTTTCTGCTCCAAGCAGACAGAAGCAGGGAGGAGACCCAACCCTCATGAAGCCTCTACTACGTGCCTGGCATGGGATGATGTCCTAACATGCAGTGTGTCTCTCCTGATCCTCATCGATCCTGTTAGTACCGTCCTCACTTTCCAGATCCCTGGAGCTCAGAGAGGTGGAGAATGTTGCCCCAGAGCACAGAGTGGCCAGTGGAAAGCCGGACCTGGGTCCCAGGAGTGACCGATTGCAAAGCCCCTGGACATGCCGTGGAAACAGATGCGCCAGCCCACACCACACCACCCCCGCTTCTCATCAGCTCCTTCTTTCCTCTCACTCTGCAGGCTCCCTCACAGGGGAAGTGTAACGTAGACTAAAGTGCTGTCAAATGTTCATTCAAGAAGAGGACTCCACAGATACGTAGCCACTGAAAATGCACCTAACAATCAAAAATCCTGCCTCCATTCACTGTAATTAACATATACTGAGCACATTACCTCCAGTTTAAATGGTACTGCACCCTAACCCCACCCAAAAATGAATTAAATTGTGGTGAGTGCCCTCTCAGGTGTTTTCAGCATAACAGATATAACACTTAGTTGAACTAATTTAATTGCACAGCCCGGCCCACCATCTGTCTATATCACCTATGGCACACCAAGTTGGGGTGGGTGTTCCTAGAAGCTAGTTCTAAGCAGAGTGTGGGCTCTGCCTTCCCCAGAGATGCAGCTTCACTTCCGGAGCATCCTGGAGTCTGGGGTCCACCTGTTAGCCTTCTATCTCCCAGGAGAGAGATGAGCAGGTGAACCGACCAGATGTATATTGGGCTCTTTTGGAGATGCTTTACCAGGCAGTGGTCTACCCTTGGCTGGGTTGCAGATGGGCTCTAAGAGGTGTGAGATCAGGGACAATCCTTTCATTCATTTCATTTGCTCATTCATCCAGAGGGGACAGTGAAAATCTCCCCAAGAAGTTTTAGAAAACGAATTCACCAGCTGCACAGTGGCATGGAGGGAGGCAGGGATACATCCCAGGCCTGTGAATCCTGTGGGGTCCTGGGACCCAGCCCACCTTTTCATAGTTGGAGTATCCCCCCATGACAGCTGGGTCCACAATGCCATTCAGCAGCATGGAGAGTGGATGCACAGAGAGGGATCGGTCCCAGGCGTGCTGCTGAACACAGTTGCTGATCCTCTCGTTGGTCAGTTCCATGGTTTCGATGGCATTCTCCAAGGGGCTGATTTCCTCCTGAGAGACAGAGTGCATGGCGGGAGAAGGACACTGTGAGCCCTGCAGCAAAGACTAGAAAAAGTGTAAGGAATCCCCTCAAGAGGCATAAATGCCCACAAGCTATAGAATAGTGAGGTTTGCCTGTCGAGGTTATATATATATTAGGATACCACACTTTTCTGAAATGGTGTTGGTCACTAAGATGCAAAATTAGCTATTTAATCTCCTTACAAAGAAGAAT
>NW_007732349.1:127578-128494 GCF_000696425.1 Galeopterus variegatus | reverse complement strand
ATTTTGGTTTTTTTTTTTTTTCCTTTTTTTTTTTTTTTTTGGTGGCTGAGAACCGAACCCTTGACCTTGTTGTTACAAGGCTGCACTCTAACTGAGTTAACCAGCCAGCCCTAGCCTGAATTTTGTGGAAATAAACTAAGATGCAATACAGATTCAGAGAGAGCTTTTCCTATGGAAATGTCTTCAGAACAGGTTTCAAGAAAAACCATCTCCTTCAATTTACCTATCATCAGCCAGCGTGACCTCTTACTCCAGACTTGATTTCAAAAGTCCCTGCCCAAAAACCATATGCATACTTGAAGAATACTGATTTACCAATAGTGATAAGGAATACATCCAAACAAATCGGAACTGAAAAAAAACAAGAAATATTTCTTGACCACCTCCTTTATGCTAAGTACCATGCTGCGCACCACAGTTACGAAAGTGCTTAAGATATCATTCATGGCTGGGAGAGCTTATGGCTTTAGTGGGGTCTCAATATGTGTAGAAATATGCCCAGAGTGCAACAGGATATTGACAAAGGGCAGCCACCTGGCTTGGGCATTCTGGAGGTGGCTCTGTGGAGAAGGTATGCCTACCCTGAAAGTCAATGGGAATCAGTTAAGCTCACATTTCAGGCAGAGAAAATGACCCAGTGTTGTGGAGCACTGAAATGGCCTGGAACGAGCAGTTTAGTTTCAACAGATGCCCTAGGAGATAAGGAGGAAGGGCCAAGGCAGGAAGGCCTCACATGCATGTGCTAAGCATGATGGACTTTATACTTTAGGCACTGGAGAGCATGACAGTGAATGAAGTGACCGGGTTTACTCGACGGAATTCACATGTTGAGGCAGCGAGGACAAGGGACCTGCAAAGACGGAAGCAGGGAGGCTCATGGGGAGGCTTTTTTCAGGGGCCTCCACTAATGATGAAT
>NW_007732349.1:124968-126659 GCF_000696425.1 Galeopterus variegatus | reverse complement strand
AGGAGATAAGGAGGAAGGGCCAAGGCAGGAAGGCCTCACATGCATGTGCTAAGCATGATGGGCTTTATACTTTAGGCGCTGGAGAGCATGACAGTGAATGAAGTGACCGGGTTTACTCGACGGAATTCACATGTTGAGGCAGCGAGGACAAGGGACCTGCGAAGACGGAAGCAGGGAGGCTCATGGGGAGGCTTTTTTCAGGGGCCTCCACTAATGATGAATGAGATACTACAAACAGGGTAGTAGCAAAAGGGCTGGAAATAAAATGGGATTAATAAATACTAAAAAGGTAAAACAAGCAGCTTTTGGGAGAAATGAAGAGGGAGGAGTCTAAGGTGATTGGTGATGTGATTAGCTGAGAATAAAAGAAGAGAAAAGGCTTTGGGAGAGAAGACGTGATTGACAGAAAACTCCACAGAGACATTCCAAAAATGTTTCTGGAGGAGACAACCCTCCTGTGGTCACAACAGAGCCATTCACTGTGCAGAACCTTTAGGATGGCTGTTGGCAACACTGGCGTTACAAAGGAGCTCTACTGCACAAGCATGCTTTTATTTCTTCTCTGCAAAACAAAGTTGGCCAGAGGAGGCTGGCCAGGCTGGTGCGAACAGCACGGAGGATTTAACAAAGGCTGTTATTATATTTGGAGAAAGGGAGTTTGTTTCCCTGAGTTCCAATTTCAAATGACTCACTGTTGAAATCTGTTTGACTTCAAACCACTTGAGAATCCCGGGGAAGGTATATGCAGTAGTATATGTGGTCCGCTCAATCCACATGGTCTGGTGGTGGGAAGGAAAATAAGAAATGTTGGTTAATTCTTAGGTAACACGGCAAAACTCCCTGGTTCAGTTAAGGGAGATCCCATTCCTCTTTTGAATGGGCTGTGTTTTTCCATAAAACTTAAGGATTTTGGATATTTGAAGCTGAAAGGGATCATCTACTCGAGCCCTCTCCTCCTGTAGATGGAAACCTGAGGTCTTGGGAGATGTGTCCTGCCCAAGATCATGTTAGCAGCAGGCCCAGGAGCAAAGCCCAGTTTCTGGACCTTAGCTAGAGTCTGCCACTAAGATGACAGTCTGCTGTCTGGGTAATTAGCAGGTGAAATTTCTATTCCCAGGGTGTATTTTTGCTGTATATGCTGGTTAGGTGGAAGGCCTCCATTTCAGATGCCAATTTTACCCTGTTTTAGAGGGCAAAAGGGGTGGACTCACAGCGAATTCATTGTCTGGATCCTTTTCTCCTTTCCGGAAGGGCCGGGAATATCTGAATTGCTGTACTTCATTGGCTCTGTAGTAGCTGGGGAAGGACACGGTGACAATGCTACATTTTCCAACTTAATACCAGCCGTCCTTGGCCTGACTCCAACAAAATCTGTGACATACCTGATGCAGTCTGAGTTTTATCCACAAAGCTACCTCACGCCCGACAGTCTCCACACTGGAGGCTTGAGGCAGTGCACAATTAACTCACATCTTCCTTTTATAATTTATGAATCTATTTCACAGCTCACAATTTTAAAAGGTACAAGGGGTCTTCAAAAAGTTCATGGAAAAATTCCTACTATTTTTAAATTCTACTTTCCACAAGTCTTTTGAAGTACCCTCATATATATACTTATATTCATGTCTGCGATCTCACTTATACAGTTTTTTTTTTTTTTTATCTTTTTGTCTTTTTCCGTGTCCGGCAAC
>NW_007732349.1:121313-124244 GCF_000696425.1 Galeopterus variegatus | reverse complement strand
GGCGGGAGCGCCGCCGCGCTTCTCAAGGGGTGCACTATCGCAGTGCGCCACCGGGCCGGCCCCTCTTATAGAGTTTTATACCAGTTCTTTCAATCCCCATTAGCAGTTTAGCTTCTCAAGAGAGCGAGAATCACTTGGGATCTGCCGCTCCTCAGTGGTGCTTCTGAGTGGAAATAAGAGCAAAAGGATCCAAACCTAGGAGTGAAATTCCTGATTTCCCTCTGCCTGGAAAAAACGCAAAAGCCCTACAATCCTTTGAATCACCAAGCTCTCATCTTATACTCAGAACAGATTAGATAGAAGCTTTTCAAAACAGCAATGAATTTAAGGCTTTGGTTTTGATGTATTCCCACTAACGTATGTGATGGAAACAATTGTTTTCTCAAAAAAGAACCACTTACTTTAAGATCTGCTCCGGAACGGGCTTATCCTTGTAGCCAGGTGGCAGGCTCATCACCGGCTTCACGGTGAAGCACTGTATGTCTGAGGAGCTCGTTAAGGAAAGGAGAGAGGCTGGCCGGGAAGGTGCAGATAGCAAGGCCCCCATTTCTACTGATTCACAGCTGGAAATGGCACCGGCACCAATCATCCCCTTCTACCCAAATACCAGGACTTTATGTGTCACACCAAAATGTGATCAATCCTGGGACTTTTTTTTTTTTTTTTGGCTAGACACCTGGCAAACATCCTTGCCAAAGGAAAACAGACTTACTGAAACAACAGGAAATAGGTGGTTACAAGTGGTTTTAAGTAATTTCTTTTGGATAAGCATCCCTCTGAAAGAGCCAGACTCCAGAGCCCAGGCAACAGGAATGGCTTTTACCTTTGGATACCATCTGTTTATCGAGTACCACAGCTGGGCACCATACTAGATGTAATCTCCCATATATACAACAACTCTACAAGATGGATATTCCTCTTCTCCTTTTACAGATGAAGAATCTGAGGATGAGAGAGGTTAAAACCCAACATCACAGAATTGTTAAGTGGTGAAGTCAGGCTTCAAAACCAGCTCAGCGGTAAGGGAGCCTTCCCTGATTTAATGATCTAGTCTTAAAATAGCAGCCCCCACCCCTCACACCTAATGCAGATATACTGTTTCAAAGTCTCTAACAGAATCCAGAGTTCAGAACAGGAAGTCTATGCTTTCCTCAAGTTCCCCATCTGGCTATAAAATATATCCTTTCATCTCCAAGATATGCTCATCATTTTTCCCCTTTAATTTCTCATAACCATCAGCTAAGGATTTTAGGGTCCCAAACATTGTACAGAGCATGGGAACCTGAGTTGGAGTGGTTCGATATCAGGACACCTGTGCCTGCGGGGAAAGGGCTGCAACCCTTTGCTTCTCTGCTTGGCTGGGGCTGTACCAGGTTCAAGAGCATCCGGGCCACTTCCCCAGGGCAAGGATGCACTGCTTTGGCGAGGCCTTGATGTCCTCTCCAGGGGGCGTGGTACTGGTCATCTTCTCAGCGTTGGGAAACTGTGTCAGCAACCTCAGGCTGAAGTCTTCTCGCCTCTCATACTCCTTCCCCCGGTAGATGAAGATTTTATTCTGCAGGTCAGAGACAGCAAGGGAAATCATGAAACAGGAGGAGTGAAGGGGCTGATGGAGTTCTGGGTGTCGAGGAAGCCACTGTCCTCCCCAGCCCAAGGTCAGTCCCCCATCAAGTTCTCACTGAATGGCTGTGATGTACCCAACAGCAACTGTTGTATCTGACATGAGCCTGTGCTTTATTTGAGGAGTTAAGTCACAGGCATAAAAAATACTTAGCACAGCACTTGTCATACTATGACCCACGGACCACAGCCAGTCTGCAAACAGTCTCTATGGATCTCCAAAAAAACAAGGGGCTTGTACCTCATTTCAGTCCACTATATGACCAGGTGTGCTGCCTAACTGAACTGATATTTTTCATAGCAAGGCATTCTGTTTTATTTTTTAGATTTTTTTTTTTTTGCAGGGGGTGTGGCTGGTCCATATAGGAATCAAACCCAGGATCCTGGTGTTAATAGCTAACCAGACGGCCCTCATAGCAAGCCATTTTCAATGAAGGAAGGAAGTATTCACATTCAGGTGTAAACTCCTTATCAATCTCATCACGATCTGGTAACAGCTGTGGACCAGCACTTTCAATGGTACTGCCATAGACAGCATGATAGTATGGAGAGAATCCACGTGTCTGCTGACACAGTGACACAGTAATGGTCCAGCTAATAGAGAACAGGAATCATTTACAGCAGCAGTCCTTGGCCAGTCCTGAAAGTCTCATAGGAAATAACTACACTAAACACTAATTCCTCCATTCTAAATTACACGGTTTTTCCCTTTAATAAAATTGAATTCTTTTTCCCAATGAAATTTTCCAGGCCCCACACATGGGCATAATTTGTCTCTTTCTTGCTGCCCATGCAAGCACCAACGCAGCCGTGTTTTAGAGGTTTCTTTTCATCACCTGAGTAGTTTGCATTGTAGCCCACGTATGATTTTTTTCTTTTTTTTTTTGGCAGCTGGCCCCGTACGGATCCAACCCCTGGACCTTGGTGTTATAGCACCTCGCTCTAACCAAGTAACCTAACCGGCCAGCTCATGATTCATTTTTAACCAAAACTTCAGCCCACATTGGCTTGTAAAATGCCTTTGAAAATCAGTCATCCAATCATATAGCAAAGATTTATTGAGAAAATAGCAGATATGCTAAACACTAGGAATATAGTGGTGAAGGTAAACCTGCTCTCACAAAATGTACTTTCTAGTGGAGAGAATAAAAACCAGACAACTAGGCTGGCTGGTTGGATGGAGTGTGGGGCTGGTAACACTAAGGTCAAGAGTTCGGATCCCCACACCGGCCAGACACCAAAACCAAACCAACTGTAGTGGATTGAATTATGTCCCCCCAAAACTCACTGAAGCTTGAATTGTGTCCCCCA